>NC_068435.1:39732308-39889808 GCF_023373465.1 Oncorhynchus keta | reverse complement strand
CCTGCCAGAACTTATCCTACTGTGCCCTCTGACCTTTCACATTTTTTGTTAGATGTTGGATTTGAGAGTGTTAGTCATATTTCTGTGTCCAAAGTTAGCAATTGGGTGACTTGTGGTGACACGTTCTATCACTATCAACATGTATATGTATATATGTATATATGCCATTTAGCAGACGCTTTTATCCAAAGCGACTTACAGTCATGTGTGCATACATTTCTACGTATGGGTGGTCCCGGGAATCAAACCCACTACCCTGGCGTTACAAGCGCCATGCTCTACCAACTGAGCTACAGAAGGACCAACATATAGGGGTTTAAAGTTAAGATTAGAATGTTCCATTTTGGGTGACTTGTGGTGACACTTTCTATCACTATCAACATATAGGGGTTTAAAGTATAGATTAGAATGTTCCATTTTGCACAAATGTTTTTTTTTGTTCCAGAATTATGACTTTGACATGTATTTTTCCTAGGTACTTGGATAACGTTTGGAGGTCAGATTTCAGATGAGGTAAGTCAGGATTCAAATTACAAGCTATGCATGAGACCATTAAGGAATTACACCCACAACACTGGTGTTACCAGCGCAGCATTTCAACCAACTGAGCTATCCCGGACCCCTGGTTAGTGTGGTCGTCCCAAAACAGATCTCCTTCCCAGTCAGCTCCTGTTATCACCAAGACCACCTCTGCCTTATCACTCCCTCACCCTGATGCCTCTCAGATCCATGAGCCAAAACCCCAGAGACTTTCTGGCTCACACGTGGACAGAGAGAAGAAGATGAAGACAGTTCACACACAGTTGAACAAACACACACACATACATTTACATACATGACACACGCATACACACACACACACACACACACACACACACACACACACACACACACACACACACACACACACACACACACACACACACACACACACACACACACACACACACACACACACACACACACACACACACACACACACACACACACTGGTGGAGTGAGGGCATTGGACTGTGACATTTGTCTACTGGAGATGCTGATACGGGTAGACTGCATTGTCCTTGTGAAAGTGGCCTGCAGGTACAAAAAGTAGAATGATGTTGACAAAGTGTTGTGGGGAAATTACAGGGTGTTGATATTGTGTATTTTATGTATAGTAACAGGGAGATCCCACAGACTAGATAACAAGACAACATTCATTTAGCTACTAAAACATTGAAATTGTACAAAAAGAGATAGTTCACCCAAATGACACGTTGGTTTCCTTACCCTGTAAGCAGTCTATGAACAACGTCTGACAACAATCCATGCTTTGGCATTGTTTCCACATGTTAACGTTTTAGCATTCATGGCACAAATCCCAACCAAAATGTATTTCTCTCATTTGTTTTTGCTGAATTCTACCCAGTACAATATATGCTATTTAGCAGATGATTTGATCTGAAAAGATTTACAGTCATGTGTGCATACATGCGGTCCAGGAATCAAACTCATTATTCTGGCATTGCAAGTGCCCTTGCTCTACCAACTGAGCTACAGAGAACTGTTTCATTTTGAGTTTAAAAAATATTTTCTCTTGTTTTGTCTCTGCCGAATGCCTCTCAGCTGCCAGCTCTCTGTTCTCTCCTGGGTTGATAAAGCCTCTTGTGTTTCTCAGGTGGCTGAGCAGCTGATGACCATCGCCTACGAGAACGGGGTCAATCTCTTTGACACAGCCGAAGTTTACGCTGGGGGGAAGTGAGTGTGATCTGAATACCTATTACCTACCTACCTACCTGAAACCAGAGGACAGGAACGGCTATTTTATTTTTTTAAATTTTATTTCACCTTTATTTAACCAGGTAGGCTAGTTGAGAACAAGTTCTCATTTACAACTGCGACCTGGCCAAGATAAAGCAAAGCAGTGTAGGGGTCAGCCAAGCTGACAGTGTTGTGAATCAACCATATGGAATGGGATTAGTTCTAAAGCAAGTAGGTTTACAGCGTGGGTGCATGCCAGACTGTGTATTCAAAAGAGTTGCCTTGCCAAGACAACGAGAATTCAGCTGAGGCTAAAACAAGCTGGCACCCACACTAGTACCTTTACACTTCCATGCACACATGATTGAACGTAGTACAGAATGCAGTGTATATGGAGAGTATTGACAATGGTTCATTTGATCAAGTTCTAATAGCAGTCCCTGTTATACAGTATGAAACGTGCCATCATCCCGAAACGTGTCATCTTCCAGAAACGTGCCATCATCCCGAAACGTGTCATCTTCCCGAAACGTGCCATCTTCCAGAAACGTGTCATCTTCCAGAAACGTGCCATCTTCCCGAAACGTGCCATCTTCCAGAAACGTGCCATCTTCCAGAAACGTGCCATCTTCCAGAAACGTGCCATCTTCCAGAAACGTGCCATCTTCCAGAAACGTGTCATCTTCCAGAAACGTGCCATCTTCCAGAAACGTGTCATCTTCCAGAAACGTGCCATCTTCCAGAAATGTGCCATCTTCCAGAAACGTGCCATCTTCCAGAAATGTGCCATCTTCCAGAAACGTGCCATCTTCCAGAAATGTGCCATCTTCCAGAAACGTGTCATCTTCCAGAAACGTGCCATCTTCCAGAAACGTGCCATCTTCCAGAAATGTGCCATCTTCCAGAAACGTGCCATCTTCCAGAAATGTGCCATCTTCCAGAAACGTGTCATCTTCCAGAAACGTGCTATCTTCCAGAAACGTGTCATCTTCCAGAAACGTGCCATCTTCCAGAAACGTGCCATCTTCCAGAAACGTGCCATCTTCCAGAAACGTGCCATCTTCCAGAAACGTGTCATCTTCCAGAAACGTGCCATCTTCCAGAAACGTGCCATCTTCCAGAAACGTGCCATCTTCCAGAAACGTGCCATCTTCCAGAAACGTGCCATCTTCCAGAAACGTGTCATCTTCCAGAAACGTGTCATCTTCCAGAAACGTGTCATCTTCCAGAAACGTGCCATCTTCCAGAAACGTGCCATCTTCCAGAAACGTGTCATCTTCCAGAAACGTGCCATCTTCCAGAAACGTGCCATCTTCCAGAAACGTGCCATCTTCCAGAAACGTGCCATCTTCCAGAAACGTGCCATCTTCCAGAAACGTGCCATCTTCCAGAAACGTGCCATCTTCCAGAAACGTGCCATCTTCCAGAAACGTGCCATCTTCCAGAAACGTGCCATCTTCCAGAAACGTGCCATCTTCCAGAAACGTGCCATCTTCCAGAAACGTGTCATCTTCCAGAAACGTGCCATCTTCCAGAAACGTGCCATCTTCCAGAAACGTGCCATCTTCCAGAAACGTGCCATCTTCCAGAAACGTGCCATCTTCCAGAAACGTGTCATCTTCCAGAAACGTGTCATCTTCCAGAAACGTGCCATCTTCCCGAATGACTTCTGAAGCAGCGTTCTGGGGCTTCGGTTTCATCCTCAACTGAATTCTACAGGAATGGGTTGGTTGGATTTAGCAACAGATTGGAACGCTTTATCAATGTTCAAGCACTTTACATTGTAAAATCACTTACCAATGTGTAGCACCACTAGCGTAGCACAGTTTCCCTGTGATCCCGCTCTCCTCCAAAAAATCTAATGCGTCGGCCATTCACAAAGAACAGACAATCGCTGTCCATGGTTCTGAAATTTCGAGATCTATGCGGCTGCCTATCAGATTATGTTTTTATTTATTTAACTAGGCAAGTTGGTTAAGAACAAATTCTTATTTACAATGACATCCTACCCCAGCCAAACCCTCACCCGGACGATGCTGGACCAATTGTGCGCCACCCAAAAGCCTACCTCAGCTTCTAAACCTGCCAGACTTCTGCTCTCGCGCAACCTTGAAATAAAGTCTGTGTTGCGTAAAACTAGTCCACTAGCCGCTGGGTCATCGGCTTGGTTTTCTGGGAGAGGAGGAGGAGAAGGAGGTCTTCACTAGTCACTATTCTCCAGGGGAGGAAGTAGAGGTGGAGCAAGGCCACTGTCATTGTCGGGCTGGGGCAGTGAGTTCTCTGCCCGGGACTGGGAGGTTGCGAGTGCTAGCTGATGCATAAGTATGACTACTAGCTTCCACCTGCGATGGTGTTTTGTCAATCGAGGATGATGTGGTAGCTTTGCTGATGTGGTTCCGTAATTTGGCACAGGCTTGATCAGAAAAAGCTTCTTTTGCAGCTTTCTGTGCACCACTTGGTCTTGGCCTTTTGTTTATTCACCTGCACCGCTGGCAAACAGGCTAATTAAATGACAACTGTATTGTCTGTCTGTCTCAGCTACTACCATGTAGACACACACACACACACACACACCCGCCCGCCCTTAGAGTTAATCTCCCTGCTTTATTACAGAGCCGAGATAATCCTGGGGAACATCATCAAGAAAAAGTCCTGGAGGTATGTATCATCTTTCAACTGTGTGTATCTGACTGTCTGACAGAGAGAGAGAGAGAGAGAGAGAGAGAGAGAGAGAGAGAGAGAGAGAGAGAGAGAGAGAGAGAGAGAGAGAGAGAGAGAGAGAGAGAGAGAGAGAGAGAGAGAGAGAGAGAGAGAGAGAGAGAGAGAGAGAGAGAGAGAGAGAGAGAGAGAGAGAGAGAGAGAGAGAGACGGGGCCAGCTAACAAACGTTAATCTACCGTTAGTCTACCATTAATCAAACCACAGATTTATCTCAATTCCATCACCAATATAACTCATCCACCCATTTGCTAAATAGGTCTGCAGCAGTAACCATGGCAATCAGAGGAAAGTTATGTGTTCTTGGCTATGCAAAGGCTGGTAGGCTGGTAGGCTGGTAGGTGGTCAGGCCTCAGCTATCAGCACATACTGCACATACTGATCTCGTACATCTTTGCTGCTTCATTTCTCCAATGTACATTTCCAATCATAACGTCTTCAGTCTCCAGTTCTTCAGTTCATGTCGGTTCACTGCCTCCGATTGAAACATTAAACAGCGTTGGGGATTGGACTTTACTTCGAGGAGATACACTGTATCCTATCAAAGTTCAGAGAACCTGTCCCAGAATACTTTTCTTCATACTTGAATACCATGTATAAAAAGCTGAAGGATCCATATTGTTGACTCCTCTAAAGTATTAAGACATTACATAAGCCTATATTCATCAGGATAAGATTGTCCATGTCTTTCCCTATGTTTGTCTGGCTGATCTCTCTCCCTTTGTCTTTATGTAGGAGGTCAAGTCTGGTGATCACCACCAAGCTCTACTGGGGAGGAAGGTAAGTATGTTCCTCCTCAGACATTCTGAGCACCACGCCAATGTGATTCTGAGGTGCGTGAAGTAGGATAGATCTTTGAACGGTCTGTACTGAGGCTCTCCTATACCGTATACTCTCTGAGGTCTGTCTGAGTTCTGTCTGAGGTCTGTCTGAGTTCTGTCTGAGATCTGTCTGAGATCTGTCTGAGATCTGTCTGAGTTCTGTCTGAGTTCTGTCTGAGTCTGTCTGAGTTCTGTCTGAGTTCTGTCTGAGTTCTGTCTGAGTTCTGTCTGAGTTCTGTCTGAGATTCTGTCTGAGTTCTGTCTGAGTTCTGTCTGAGTTCTGTCTGAGATCTGTCTGAGTTCTGTCTGAGTTCTGTCTGAGTTCTGTCTGAGTTCTGTCTGAGATCTGTCTTGACAGAAGTTGAACAGGATCATCCATCAGTGAGCTCGAACCTGTTCATCTTCTCTTTATTAGACATATCCTGTCTATTTGAGGTTCCTAATGAGGATCTAGATAATTGGTCAGGTCGGAGTCGTTCCTGCTACTGACTCTGCCGTGTCTGCAGGTTAAATCTCAGCTAAAACTCTATTCCCTTTACAGTGCACTAGAGCCACAAAAGGCTGGATTTGCACTATGATGAAGGAGGTTGTCTAAGATATGTGCACATACTCAGGCCAAAAGTAGCGCACAGCGAGAGAAAGAGAGAGAGAGAGAGGGGGGGGGAGAGAGAGAGAGAGAGAGAGAGAGAGAGGGAGAGAGGATAGGAGGGAGAGAGAGAGAGAGAGAGAGAGAGAGAGAGAGAGAGAGAGAGAGAGAGAGAGGGAGAGGGAGAGGGAGAGGAGAGAGAGGGAGAGGGAGAGAGAGGGAGAGATGATTAACAACCAGCCTGGCAGTCTGTTTGGGGCCTGACGAGGCTCTCTACATCTCTGAACAGACTCGCACACACAGCTGGGGGAGCCGATAACATAACAGAGAATAACACAGCCAGAGATCCAGGATGACTCAGCCCCACGCTACAGTTCTCTGTGTGCCTGGAATATCAGTCCCCAACTCTCAGAGCAAGAAAGAGAGTCTGTGTGGCTCTGTCAGTCGAGCATGTCAGTAGAGCATGTCACCACCAGGTTGTAGGTTTGAGTCCTGCTGGGGCCACCCATGTGTAAAATGTATTCAAGCGGTATTGTAAGTTGCTTTGCCTCAAAGTGTCTGTTAAGTGGCATATATTATAAAAAGAGAGGGGGGGTGAGCATGAAGAAACAAATAAGGAGAGAAAGACAAAGAAAGGACTGAAGATGGATAGTAACGGGGGAGGGCTGGGTAAATGAGGATGATGTTGCTGACGGTTTCTCATTGACTCAGACATCCACTATGAGAATAGCATTTTCAGTGCTGACAGACCATAAACTTTGTTTTGTCGCTACCGACACTTCCCAGGGCCTGTTGTGTCTCTTGTCTATTCATCGATTTGTAGACAGCTCATTAGAGGCTTGTGGGACAAGTTCAATGCTCTAGTCACTGTAAATCTGTGCGTCTGTGTGTCTCTCTCTCTCTCTGTGTTTGTGTGTGTGTGTGTGTGTGTGTGTGTGTGTGTGTGTGTGTGTGTGTGTGTGTGTGTGTGTGTGTGTGTGTGTGTGTGTGTGTGTGTGTGTGTGTGTGTGTGTGTGTGTGTGTGTGTGTGTGTGTGTGTGTGTGTGTTTGTGTGTGCATGCACTGGTGTGTGCCCTTTTGTGTATACTTTTCTGTGTGTATATTTACTTCTGTGTTCTTTTCCAGAGCGGAGACAGAGAGAGGACTCAACAGAAAGCACATAATTGAAGGTAAAGTGGCTGATTTCCTCTCCTCCTCTTCCTTATGTCTTGTCCTCCACATCACTCCATGCCCCAGTTCACCTCTATAATCCCCTCCTTTTCATATATCCACATCACTTTTATTTTCTCTCTTCTCCCTCTTGTGATTGTTTGCTGCAAGAATGCTGTTCATTGACTACAGCTCAACACCATAGTACCCTCCAAACTCATCATTATGCTTGAGACCCTGGGTCTCGACCCCGCCCTGTGCAACTGGGTCCTGGACTTCCTGACGGGCGCCCCCAGGTGGTGAAGGTAGGAAACAACATCTCCACTCCGCTGAATCTCAACATTGGGGCCCCACAAGGGTGCGTTCTCAGCCCCCTCCTGTACTCCCTGTTCACTCACGACTGCGTGGCCATGCACGCCTTCAACTCAATCATCAAGTTTGCAGATGACACAACAGTAGTAGGCTTGATCACCAACAACGATGAGACAGTCTACAGGGAGGAGGACAGGGCCCTCGGAGTGTGGTGTCAGGAAAATAATCTCTCACTCAATGTCAGCAAAACAAAAGAGATGATCGTGGACTTCAGGAAACAGCAAAGGGAGCAGCCCCCTATCCACATTGAAGGGACAGCAGTGGAGAAGGTGGAAAGTTTTAAGTTCCTCGGGGTACATATCACCGACAAACTGAAATGGTCCACCCACACAGACAGTGTGGTGAAGACAGCGCAACAGCGCCTCTTCAAATCAAAATCAAATCAAATGTATTTATATAGCCCTTCGTACATCAGCTGATATCTCAAAGTGCTGTACAGAAACCCAGCCTAAAACCCCAAACAGCAAGCAATGCAGGTGTAGAAGCACGGTGGCTAGGAAAAACTCCCTAGAAAGGCCAAAACCTAGGAAGAAACCTAGAGAGGAACCAGGCTATGTGGGGTGTCCAGTCCTCTTCTGGCTGTGCCGGGTGGAGATTATAACAGAACATGGCCAAGATGTTCAAATGTTCATAAATGACCAGCATGGTAATAATCACAGGCAGAACAGTTGAAACTGGAGCAGCAGCACGGCCAGGTGAACTGGGGACGGCAAGGAGTCATCATGCCAGGTAGTCCTGAGGCATGGTCCTAGGGCTCAGGTCCTCCGAGAGAGAGAAAGAAAGAGAGAAAGAGAATTAGAGAGAGCATACTTAAATGTACACATGACACCGGATAGGACAGGAGAAGTACTCCAGATATAACAAACTGACCCTAGCCCCCCGACACATAAACTACTGCAGCATAAATACTGGAGGCTGAGACAGGAGGGGTCAGGAGATAATGTGGCCCCATCCGATGACACCCCCGGACAGGGCCAAACAGGAAGGATATAACCCCACCCACTTTAGCAAAGCACAGCCCCCACACCACTAGAGGGATATCTTCAACCACCAACTTCCCATCCTGAGACAAGGCCGAGTATAGCCCACAAAGATCTCCGCCACGGCACAACCCAAGTGGGGGTACCAACCCAGACAGGAAGATCACATCAGTGACTCAACCCACTCAAGTGACGCACCCCTCCTGGGGACGTTATGAAAGAGCAATATAACAATGGGTAAGAAGACCATTCCATAAAAATGGAGCTCTCAACCTCAGGAGGCTGAAAAAATGTGGCTTGTCACCGAAAACCCTCACTAACTTTTACAGGTGCACAATTGAGAGCATCCTGTCGGGCTGTATCACCGACTGGTACAGCAACTGCACTGGCCACAACTGCAAGGCTCTCCAGAGGGTGGTGCGTTATGCACAACGCACCTGCCCTCCAGGGAACCAACAGCACCCGATGTCACCGGAAGGCAAAAAAGATAATCAAGGACAATAACCATCCGAACCACTGCCTGTTCACCCTGCTTCCATCCAGAAGGTGAGGTCAGTACAGGTGCATCAATTCTGGGACCGAGAGATTGAAAAACAGCTTTTTATCTCAAGGCCATCAGATTGTTAAACAGCCACTAGCACAGAGAGGTGGCTGCCTACCTAAAGACTTGATACCATTGGTCACTTTAATAAATGGAACACTAGTCACTTAATAATGCCACTTAAGAATGTTTACATATCTCGCATTACTCATCTCATATATACACTACATAATGTATATTGTATCCTTCACTATCTATTCTTTACTATCTATTGCATCTTAGCTGCTCTGTCACTGCTAATCCATATATTTTATACTTATATTTTCTTATCCCATTCCTTTACTAGATTGTGCGTATTAGGTTTGTGAAATTGTTAGATACTGCTGCACTGTCGGATCTAGATGCATAAGCATTTCACTACATTCGCAATAACATCTGCTAACCATGGGCATGTGGCCAATACAATTGTGTTTTATTTCCTCCTGTGTGCTCAGTTGAACTTAACCTCCTCTTTTGAAGTACCTGTATGTCTCTAATACCGTTCAGGGTCGGATGTCTCTGGGTCTTGAGTTGGTCCACACCCTAATCTGGTGGTCCCAGCGCGCACGACCCACGTGGAGTTCCAGGTCTCCGGTAGCCTCTGGAACTGCCGATCTGCGGCCAACAAGGCAGAGTTCATCTCAGCCTATGCCTCCCTCCAGTCCCTCGACTTCTTGGCACTGACGGAAACATGGATCACCACAGATAACACTGCTACTCCTACTGCTCTCTCTTCGTCCGCACACGTGTTCTCGCACACCCCGAGAGCTTCTGGTCAGCGGGGTGGTGGCACCGGGATCCTCATCTCTCCCAAGTGGTCATTCTCTCTTTCTCCCCTTACCCATCTGTCTATCGCCTCCTTTGAATTTCATGCTGTCACAGTTACCAGCCCTTTCAAGCTTAACATCCTTATCATTTATCGCCCTCCAGGTCCCCTCGGAGAGTTCATCAATGAGCTTGATGTCTTGATAAGCTCCTTTCCTGAGGACGGCTCACCTCTCACAGTTCTGGGCGACTTTAACCTCCCACGTCTACCTTTGACTCATTCCTCTCTGCCTCCTTCTTTCCACTCCTTTCCTCTTTTGACCTCACCCTCTCACCTTCCCCCCCTACTCACAAGGCAGGCAATACGCTCGACCTCATCTTTACTAGATGCTGTTCTTCCACTAACCTCATTGCAACTCCCCTCCAAGTCTCCGACCACTACCTTGTATCCTTTTCCCTCTCGCTCTCATCCAACACTTCCCACACTGCCCCTACTCGGATGGTATCGCGCCGTCCCAACCTTCGCTCTCTCTCCCCCGCTACTCTCTCCTCTTCCATCCTATCATCTCTTCCCTCTGCTCAAATCTTCTCCAACCTATCTCCTGATTCTGCCTCCTCAACCCTCCTCTCCTCCCTTTCTGCATCCTTTGACTCTCTATGTCCCCTATCTTCCAGGCCGGCTCGGTCCTCCCTCCCGCTCCGTGGCTCGACGACTCATTGCGAGCTCACAGAACAGGGCTCCGGGCAGCCGAGCGGAAATGGAGGAAAACTCGCCTCCTGCGGACCTGGCATCCTTTCGCTCCCTCCTCTCTACATTTTCCTCCTCTGTCTCTGCTGCTAAAGCCACTTTCTACCATTCTAAATTCCAAGCATCTGCCTCTAACCCTAGGAAGCTCTTTGCCACCTTCTCCTCCCTCCTGAATCCTCCTCCCCCTCCCCCCTCCTCCCTGCAGATGACTTCGTCAACCATTTTGAAAAGAATGTCGACGACATCCGATCCTCGTTTGCTAAGTCAAACGACACCGCTGGTTCTGCTCACACTGCCCTACCCTGTGCTCTGACCTCTTTCTCCCCTCTCTCTCCAGATGAAATCTCGCGTCTTGTGACGGCCGGCCGCCCAACAACCTGCCCGCTTGACCCTATCCCCTCCTCTCTTCTCCAGACCATTTCCGGAGACCTTCTCCCTTACCTCACCTCGCTCATCAACTCATCCCTGACCGCTGGCTACGTCCCTTCCGTCTTCAAGAGAGCGAGAGTTGCACCCCTTCTGAAAAACCTACACTCGATCCCTCCGATGTCAACAACTACAGACCAGTATCCCTTCTTTCTTTTCTCTCCAAAACTCTTGAACGTGCCGTCCTTGGCCAGCTCTCCCGCTATCTCTCTCAGAATGACCTTCTTGATCCAAATCAGTCAGGTTTCAAGACTAGTCATTCAACTGAGACTGCTCTTCTCTGTATCACGGAGGCGCTCCGCACCGCTAAAGCTAACTCTCTCTCCTCTGCTCTCATCCTTCTAGACCTATCGGCTGCCTTCGATACTGTGAACCATCAGATCCTCCTCTCCACCCTCTCCGAGTTGGGCATCTCCGGCGCGGCCCACGCTGGATTGCGTCCTACCTGACAGGTCGCTCCTACCAGGTGGCGTGGCGAGAATCTGTCTCCTCACCACGCGCTCTCACCACTGGTGTCCCCCAGGGCTCTGTTCTAGGCCCTCTCCTATTCTCGCTATACACCAAGTCACTTGGCTCTGTCATAACCTCACATGGTCTCTCCTATCATTGCTATGCAGACGACACACAATTAATCTTCTCCTTTCCTCCTTCTGATGACCAGGTGGTGAATCTCATCTCTGCATGTCTGGCAGACATATCAGTGTGGATGACGGATCACCACCTCAAGCTGAACCTCAGCAAGACGGAGCTGCTCTTCCTCCCGGGAAGGACTGCCCGTTCCATGATCTCGCCATCACGGTTGACAACTCCATTGTGTCCTCCTCCCAGAGCGCTAAGAACCTTGGCGTGATCCTGGACAACACCCTGTCGTTCTCAACTAACATCAAGGCGGTGGCCCGTTCCTGTAGGTTCATGCTCTACAACATCCGCAGAGTACGACCCTGCCTCACACAGGAAGCGGCGCAGGTCCTAATCCAGGCACTTGTCATCTCCCGTCTGGATTACTGCAACTCGCTGTTGGCTGGGCTCCTGCCTGTGCCATTAAACCCTACAACTCATCCAGAACGCCGCAGCCCGTCTGGTGTTCAACCTTCCCAAGTTCTCTCACGTCACCCCCGCTCCTCTGCTCTCTCCACTGGCTTCCAGTTGAAGCTCGCATCCGCTACAAGACCATGGTGCTTGCCTACGGAGCTGTGAGGGGAACGGCACCTCAGTACCTCCAGGCTCTGATCAGGCCCTACACCCAAACAAGGGCACTGCGTTCATCCACCTCTGGCCTGCTCGCCTCCCTACCACTGAGGAAGTACAGTTCCCGCTCAGCCCAGTCAAAACTGTTCGCTGCTCTGGCTCTCCAATGGTGGAACACACTTCCTCACGACGCCAGGACAGCGGAGTCAATCACCACCTTCCGGAGACACCTGAAACCCCACCTCTTTAAGGAATACCTAGGATAGGATAAATCTCGTAATCCTTCTCACTACATAATGTATATTGTATCCCCTTAAAAGATTTAGATGCACTATTGTAAAGTGGCTGTTCCACTGGATGTCATAAGGTGAATGCACCAATTTGTAAGTCGCTCTGGATAAGAGCGTCTGCTAAATGACTTAAATGTAAATGTAATATGATATGATAGACATGAGCACCCCTCTATCCATATCGTCCTGTAGTGTCCTCGCCTGTTATCTTCTCTCTTAGCATCTCCTTTCCTTTCCTTTCCTCTCCTCTCCTCTCCTCCCCTGTTACTTTCTGTCCTCCCTTTCCTCTCCTCTCATCTCCCACCTTACCATGTTTCCCCTTTCAGTCCCTCCAGTCTCCTATTTAACAGTTTTTAGGGTATTACACAGCTAAACCTGACACCCAGGTTACCCCAATCCGCACGCTACCCCAAACCAATTCCCTGATCCAGCCCAACAACGTCCCGTCCACAGCAGTGCCTGCACCTCCTGCAGCACTCTCATATAGTATTAACATTCATATCAGCTTCTAACTTTCCCCCCAAAGAAGAACAGAATCATATGTTTAGCATGAGAGATAAAGGATGGGGAGAAAGGGGGAGAGACAGAGAGAGAGAGAGAGAGAGAGAGAGAGAGAGAGAGAGAGAGGGAGGGAGGAGAGAAAGGAAGAGAGCGGGCAAGATCAATTGAGAGAAAGTAAGAAAACTTTGGGAGGGAGAGAAAGAGAGCATAGCAAGTTAGTTGGGCTCAGCTGTCCTGTCTGGAGGATAGATAACAATACTGAGGCACAGCGCCTGTGTCACCATAATGTGGTGGATGTCACCGCAGGCTAACTGATGAAGCACACGATTGGCTGAGAGACACAGTTGTTGACAACCTATTTAAACTGTTGATGTGGATGTCACTGCTGGCCAATCGATGCAGCATCTGTCTAAAAGAGACAGCGTTTTTTGAAGGGCATTGGCAGGTGTGGCGGTGTCACCTCAAGATAATCGATGTTGGGCCAAGAAAAACAGTTGATGACCGTATTCATATCTCTGAGTGATGTCTAAACGGGTTTCTATAGTAAAGAGTAGAGGACTAGTGAGGCAAACTGGTGTTGGACAGGGTTGTTTTTTTGGTGGTTTTATCTACTGATTGACAGGATATTTTAAGATATTTTTAAACAGGACTTTGTTCATGACCTTGCTTGTTTCCTCCTTTATCCAATATCCACCAATGGAATTCATTTGATGTATTACCCTTCTATCCACGTCTCGCTAATCTCCACAAATAGAGGCACGTAGAGGCCTTAAGACTGCTTGATCAGTGCAAGTCGTGTGAGTGTGTGTGAGTCACTTCAAAACAGAGTCCCTTCAGAGTCTTATAAAAATCATGGCAGAGCAGGCTCAGATTAGTGTGTGTGTGCACGTGCACATGCGTGTGTGTAATGCTCCTGGGATTACCGGGTTGTAGATGACAGGACATGGATTAAGATGTGTGAATGGTGACAGGGGAGAGCATGACTCCCTCACAGGATTAACTCTAAGGACTGGCATTCATCTGTCACAGAAATGTACACATGTATACACACACACACATGCACAGACACTCTTTTTTAAACACACTTTTACAAACACTCATATGTACACACTCAGGTACACACCTCCTTTCTTTGCCTTTCCTGTCTTATTGTGTCCCATCCTCTCCTCTCTCCACCCTTTCATCCGTCTGCTCTCCTATTAGTTTTTGTGAATGGAGCTGAGCTGATAGACACAATACCTCATTCATCTCTACCCCTCTCCTCTCCCTCTCCTCTCCTCTCCTCTCCTCTCCTCTCCTCTCCTCTTGGGATTCAAACAGCAAAGCCTTCACATGACAGGATGAGAGAGACAGAGGAGGAAAGGTCTCCCTCACCTTCCCTCAGATCCTCTGCGTTCTGTAGCTGCAGATTTCTAACAGGTGTTTACCTCTCTCTCTCTCTCTCTCTCTCTCTCTCTCTCTCTCTCTCTCTCTCTCTCTCTCTCTCTCCCTCTCTACCCACCCCTCTCTCTCTCTCCCCCCTCTCCTCTCTCTCTCTCTCTCTCTCTCTCTCTCTCTCTCTCTCTCTCTCTCTCTCTCTCCCTCTCTCTCCCACTCCCTCTCTCTCTCTCTCTCTCTCTCTCTCTCTCTCTCTCTCTCTCTCTCCCTCTCTACCCACCTCTCTCTCTCTCTCCCCTCTCTCTCTCTCTCTCTCTCTCTCTCTCTCCCCTCCCCTCTCTCTCTCTCTCTCTCTCTCTCTCTCTCTCTCTCTCTCTCTCTCTCTCTCTCTCTCTCTCTCTCTCTCTCCCGCTCTCTCTCTCTCTCCCTCTCTCTCTCTCTCTCCCTCTCTCTCTCTCTCGCAGGTCTGAGGAGCTCTCTACAGAGGATGCAGCTGGAGTATGTGGATGTGGTGTTTGCCAACCGGCCCGACAGCAACACCCCCATGGAGGGTGAGTGACCACGGGGGAGAAGGGAGGGAGAGGGTGAGAGGGTGACTCTCAGGGATGGGAGTGATTGATGGTATTGTTGTTGGACTACTTTGGCACTCGTTTGTTTCACACACACACACACACACACACACACACACACACACACACACACACACACACACACACACACACACACACACACACACACACACACACACACACACACACACACACACACACACACACACACACACACACACACACACAAGCAAGCAAACAAACACAAATAAACACACTCACACAGGCATATTCACACTGCCCCACCCCCACCCCACCACTCTGTGTTCAGTAAGTTTCAACAAGGCCTCTGTGTGTGTTGCTCCCCTCCCCTCATTCTATTGAAACAGGATTAGAGTCCCCCTCGAGGGTAGCTGGTGTATTTTGGGGTTAGTCTCCATGGAGATAGAAGCCCTACTGTGCTCTCTCTTTCTTTTCCTCTTCTTTTACTTCTCTTTCTCTAATTTGTGTCTCTTTGCTCGTTTTTTTCTCTGCCTTGTCCTCGGCTTTCTTACTCCCGCTCTTTCTTGGCTCTCCTATAACAGAGTGGGTCACAACACTAACTTGCTAGTGATTTCTTGTCTCTAAACCCCTTCTCTCTCTCCATCCCCTCCTCTATTTCTTGGAGTGGATAGACAGCCCCTACTGTTCTCTCTAAGCTGGGATCCCTCTTACTCCCTCAGCCCAAAACAAGCCACCGGGGGTCCAGACTGTCCAGACTGGGGTCCAGACTGTCCAGACTGGAGTCCAAACTGTCCAGACTGGGGTCCAGACTGTCCAGACTGGGGTCCAGACTGTCCAGACTGGGGTCCAGACTGTACACAACCTGAGCCTGTCACCTAGAGATGCTGATGTCTGTCACACATGCCCCATGGCAGACATTTTGAAAGAAAGATTGCTAGATCGTCTTTGCCCCACGGCCAACAACAGACGATGTTGACTCTTCTGATGTGCCCATCACTACCAAATACGATACTGATTGGCCGATTGACAGACACAGAAAGCAAAGCAGATGGATAGATGGACGGACAGATGGACTGACAGACAGACACGTGCACGCGCACACACACACAAACTCTATCTCACACGCACACACCCAGCTGTGATCCTATCCCAGCTAACAATTTTAGGGAAAGTGAACGTTTTTGTAATGTTACCCTTAATGTTCCCCAGATATTTGAGTGTCTAGTTTTCTGTTAGTTAGGAGAACATTGTATGCTAGCAAAAACCTCATGAGAACCTATTTAGTATGTCCTGGTGTTAGAGTTAGAAATGTCCTTGAAGACAAACAGAGCATACCAGAACGTGGTTGCCATGTTCTCAGAATATAACATATTCATGTTCTAGACACGTTTCATTGGAATGTTGCAAAAACAGTCCCGTGTGCAGCTTTCTGAGCATTTGGACAATATTCTATCAACGTCCCACCAAACATAAACAGAACAGGGTTGCCGTATTCTCAGAATAAAATATATGAATGTTTTAAATACGTTTCATGGGAACGTTGCATGAACATTTCTGTGTATCATTTGTCAGGATGTCACCTGATGATCCCAAAGAAATGTTCTCCCCAAAATAAAAGGGTTTCATTACCCACCACCCGTTGTTACTGTTGCCGAGCCCATCAAGGCCATAATTGGTGAACCACTGATCTTTGGCATATATATATATTTCTGTATCGTGGTCTAATGTTGGTGGGTCATTTCACCCTGTTTTAATGTTACTCCTGATCAATAAAACTGTTTTTCTTGAGTGTACTTTTAACAGAGCTGAGATTCACTTCAAAGTACATTTCAAGCAGACGATGGAGAGATGTTCAGCTATATAGAATTAATAAGTACTAACAATTTATGAGAGGGAGTGGAAATGTGGTCATCAATCAATTTGAAAGCTCTTCTCACATCAGCTGATGTCACATAGTGCTGTACAAAAACCCAGCCTAAAACCCCAAACAGCAAGCAATGCAGGTGTAGAAGCACGGTGGCAAGGAAACACTCCCTAGAAAGGCAAGGAACATAGGAAGAAACGTAGAGAGGAACCAGTCTCTGTGGGGTGGCCAGTCCTCTTCTGGCTGTGCCGGGTGGAGATTATAACAGAACGTGGCCAAGATGTTCAAATGTTCATAAATGACCAGCATGGTCAAATAATAATAATCACAGTAGTTGTTGAGGGTGCAACAGGTCAGCACCTCATTGGTAAATGTCAGTTGGCTTTTCATAGCCGATCATTCAGAGTATGTCTTCCGCTCCTGCTTTCTCTAGAGAGTTGAAAACAGCAGGTCTTGGACAAGTTAGTATGTCCGGTGAACAGGTCAAGGTTCTATAGCCGCAGGCAGAACAGTTGAAACTGGAGCAGCAGCACGACCAGGTGGACTGGGGACAGCAAAGAGTCATCAGGCCAGATAGTCCTGAGGCATGGTCCTAGGGCTCAGGTCCCCCGAGAGAGAGAGAGAGAAAGCAAAATATTATATATATATATATATATATATATATATATATATATATATATATATATATATAATTAAAAGTGACATTAAAGTTTGGCTACATTTTCAAGCACTCCTCTCATGTCAGTATAGGTCTGACCATCACCTGCAATTCGATATGTAGGCTTATTTTAATTATTTATCTACATTTACATATACTTATTTTTTTCATAACAGAATAGCTGCGATATTTCGGTTTTCAAAGCAATTTAATTGGCTATTTTGGTTAATGGCCTTGTTGCCCTTGTAGATTGGGCATCTCTTGAAGGCCAATTGGCCTTTCCTCTAAAATCATGAAATTACAGGCCTGGTCCACACAAGACATGAAACAACATAACACAATACAGAACATGAATAGTCAGAACAGCTAAAGGTCAGAACTAAATACATTTTAAAGCAGCACACATAGCCTCCACATCAATATATCCACACAAAATATCTAGGTCCAATAGGGAATGTGCGGTGAGGTGTTGCTTTATCTGTTCCATGCAATAATTGCTCTATATAATACCGTACACTTTCTGGAATTTGTTCTAGATTTGGGGACTGTGAAAAGACCCCTGGTGGCATGTCTGGTGGGGAAGGTGTGTGTGTCAGAGCTATATGTAAGTTGACTTCCTTGAATTTGTTCTAGATTTGGGGACTGTGAAAAGACCCCTGGTGGCATATCTGGTGGGAAAGGTGTGTGTGTCAGAGCTGTATGTAAGTTGACTTCCTTGAATTTGTTCTAGATTTGGGGACTGTGAAAAGACCCCTGGTGGCATGTCTGGTGGGGAAGGAGTGTGTGTCAGAGCTGTATGTAAGTTGACTGCGCAAACAATTTGGAATGTTCCATACATTAATGTTTCTTGTAAAAATAAGAAGTTATGCAGTCAGTCTCTCAACTTTTAGCCAAGAGAGATTATTATTATGTATATTAGCCCTCTGATTACAATTTATTCCAATAGTTTGCTGATAGCTGGAAACAAGCTGATAGGTCTGCTGTTAGAACCAGTAAAGTCCACTTTACCACTCTTGGGTAGCGGAATTACTTTGTCTTCCCTCCAGCCCTGAGGACAAACACGTTGCTCTAGATTCAGATTAAATGTATGACAGGCAGAAGTGGCCTTAATGGCTCACTGTTCATGGTTGCCATTTCCTGCCTAAGTTTGCCCACTTTGCCAACAAAGTAATCATTAGAATAATTGGCAACATAAAATGGTTTTGTGATGAATACGCCGTCTGATTTGATGAAAGGGTGGAGTTGAATTTGTCTTTCTCACAATAATTTAATTTAAAATACTCCAAAGTTTTCATCCTTTATATCATTGATGTTGGCTTCATTTATTTTATTTTTGTTGAGTTTAGTCACATAATTTCTTAAATCTGCAATAAATCAGCCACAGATGTGCAGCCAGACTTATTAGCCGCTCCTTTTACCCCATCACTTTCAACCATACAGTTTTTCAATTCCTCATTAATACATTAATATTTCTAAATGTGATTTTCTAACAGGTGCATGTTTATCAATAATTGGAAGAAGCAATTTCACAAATTAAACAAGTGCACCCCTCTGGATGCTCTTTATTAATCACATCAGACCAACAAATGTTTTTTCGATCATCCCACATAAGAGCCAAAGCAAAAAATGTGATCAACCCTGGAGGTTGATTAATTAATAACCTGAACCAGATTACAGTCACTGGTTACAGTGGGAAGCTTCCTCTTGAGCAGACTGTTTGATGAAAACCAGTCAATATTGAGGTCCCAGGAAAGTTAACCTCTCTGTTAACATTGTTAGTTTTACTCTGGTTATTTAGAACCTAACGGACAACTAGGAAAAGCTCAAACCAAGTTTATTCACCCACTGGGTCAAACAGCTGCAAAGACAAAGACCTCTTTACACAAACACATATTTATACCCCCATTTAGGCAGAGTCTCATCCTTTTCTCTAAACACTACATTATTGTTGCTAGGCAGGAAGTTTAGGGATGTGGGTAATAAACTGTGCCTTCTCCCTTCATGTGACCTGACCACAAACTAATCAACACCTCTCCACCCTTATCAGTGACCGCAATCATGTGATTCCCTTTACCCTTTTCAGGGCGCTGGCTCTTATACAACCTCCATTGACCCAACCATATACATTCCTCATACATGTCAAATCAAATCAAATGTATTTATATAGCCCTTTGTACATCAGCTGATATCTCAAAGTGCTGTACAGAAACCCAGCCTAAAACCCCAAACAGCAAGCAATGCAGGTGTAGAAGCACGGTGGCTAGGAAAAACTCCATAGAAAGGCCAAAACCTAGGAAGAAACCTAGAGAGGAACCAGGCTATGTGGGGTGGCCAGTCCTCTTCTGGCTGTGCCGGGTGGAGATTATAACAGAACATGGCCAAGATGTTCAAATGTTCATAAATGACCAGCATGGTCGAATAATAATAAGGCAGAACAGTTGAAACTGGAGCAGCAGCACGGCCAGGTGGACTGGGGACAGCAAGGAGTCATCATGTCAGGTAGTCCTGGGGCATGGTCCTAGGGCTCAGGTCCTCCGAGAGAGAGAAAGAAAGAAAGGGAGAAGGAGAGAATTAGAGAACGCACACTTAGATTCACACAGGACACCGAATAGGACAGGAGAAGTACTCCAGATATAACAAACTGGCCCTAGCCCCCTGACACATAAACTACTGCAGCATAAATACTGGAGGCTGAGACAGGAGGGGTCAGGAGACACTGTGGCCCCATCCGAGGACACCCCCGGACAGGGCCAAACAGGAAGGATATAACCCCACTCACTTTGCCAAAGCACAGCCCCCACACCACTAGAGGGATATTTTCAACCACCAACTTACCATCCTGAGACAAGGCTGAGTATAGCCCACGAAGATCTCCGCCATGGCACAACCCAAGGGGGGGGGGGGCGCAAACCCAGACAGGATGACCACATCAGTGAATCAACCCACTCAGGTGACACACCCCTTCCAGGGTGCAGGGTGTAACCATTAACTTCTAGTAAAGAAAGTATTTCAAACTAGAATTCAACAACATCACATACACTATCAAGCATTTCACACACATTATTTAGATACTGACTGTTAGCACTTGGTGGCCTATTGCAACACCCCAAAATAATAGGCTTTAGATGAGGCAGGTGAACCTGCAACCACAGCACTTCAATAACACTTGACATGAGATCTTCTCTAAGCATTACAATAATATGGCTCCTAATATATATATATAGAAACACCTCCCCCATAAGCATTCCTGTCTCTTCTATAGATGTTATATCCTTGTATTGCTACTGCTGTATCATTAAAGGAATTATCTAAATTAGTCTCAGAAATGGCTAATATATGAATGTTATCTGATGTTATTAAGTTATTTCATTAACCTTATTTCTAAGGCTACATATATTAATATAGGCCTTTCCTGTGTAGCTTCTCAGGGATTGACATAATATGGAAAATAACAAACTAAGCAAGAGAAAAAATTATAATTCCGTGGTCCATTAATCAGTTGGTGTGTGTGTGTGAGCCTGTGGGGTTGAATCTAGGAACCCATAGGCTTGGCTCTCTCATCCCTTCCAAGCTTTTGGGAATGAGGGTGGACACTGGCCTGTCATAGCAGATGTAAGCATTGTCCATACGCGCTCTGGCAGCTTTCATGGATGGGATAAGTTATTTTCTCTTCTGGCGCACAGCTTCAGGATAATCCTCATTGAGGAAAATGTATGTTCCTCTCAAGTTGTTGGCTCTTTCCAGAACAGCTACCTTGTCCTTGAACATCAGAAACTTGATTGGCCTGGGCCTGGGCCTGTCACGTGGGCCGGTGGTGGGTTTTCCAATCCTGTGGGAATGCTCCACCTCAATCGTCCTGTGGTCCATCTTCCCTCACTTTGTTCTCAGACTCTGTCCAGGTCTTATGTGGAGATTCTGCAATTCCGTCCACAACAATGTTGTTCTGCCTTGATTGTCCCTCGAGATAATCTGATTTGTCCGTCATTGTTATCATGGATTCACATACATAACTAAAGTCCTCTCTCAATGACTTACAGATTGCTGTCATCTTGCCATTTTCCTGTTTAAACTCATCGAGCCGACTCTGGGAGAACTGCAAACCGTTCTTCGGGTCCTGGACCAGTCTGATCACGTCGTCCATTATTTTATTAGTTGACTCCACCAGTATTTGTACACAATTCTTGAAGTTATTTTCTTGATGTTGTAACAACTGCTTATAGAAATCTTTTTGTTTGTCTAAAATATCCCTCACCTGTGATAGACAGACACCACTATCCTCAAAGGTACTCCCACCGCCTTTGGTCTTTCTCATGGTAGCAACGTAGGCCACGCTGTTAGTCCTCGCAGTTCCAGACAGGTCAGCTCGCAGGGAAGGTGGAAACAGCAACAAAAAGCAGGGATCACATGGAAACCATGTGTTTGATGTATTTTATACCATTCCACTTATTCCGCTTCAGCCATTACCACGAGCCTTATCCACCCCAATTAAGGTGCCACCAATCTTCTGTGATGTTAACATATTTTAATTATACTCCTGAATCACAATGATCAATAAACGCGTTTCTTGAGTGTACTTTTAACACTGTTGATTGGTGCTGATGGCCTGGATTTGAGACCCGCTAAGACTGGTGTGTCAACGTCCTTACATGGAGGGCCTAGTGTCTGCTGTTTTATTTATTATTATTTGCAATTAAGATCGAGACAACCAGGCGAGAAGAGTTCCTTCCTAATTAGTGACCTTACTTCATCAATCAATTACAAGGGAGACACTCGGCCCTCTGTGGAATGAGTTTGAGAAACGATCTAAGGGAATCACCCTACTCCCACATTCTTATCAAAACATGTTCATGTCCAAGTTAAAATACCTATCTGATATAGTTAAAATTAGTTTTTCACTCAAATATGGGAATCTGTAGGATTTTTTGAGCACGAATTTTGACCACTTTCCACATATTCAACTACAAAGAGGTTTTCCAATGCTCCGCTAAGAAGGGTACTCATTGGTAGATGGGTAAAACAAAAAAAAGTAGACATTGAATATCCTTTTGAGCATGGTGAAGTTATTAATTACACTTTGGATGTTGTATCAATACACCCAGTCAGTACAAAGATACAGGCGTCCTTCCTAACTAAGTTAGAGAGGAAAGAAACTGCTCAGGGATTTCAACATGATGACTTTAAAACTTCTTAGGGATCAAATCCCGTTAGCGGGATCTATTTGACAACATCCGGTGAAATGGCAGAGCGCCAAATTCAAATTAAATTATTAGAAATATTTAACTTTCATAAAATCACAAGTGCAATACACCAAAATAAATCTTAACTTCTTGTTAATCCAGACACCGTGTCAGATTTCAAAAAGGCTTTACGGCGAAAGCAAACCATGCGATTATCTGAGGACAACACCCCATCATACAAACATATGACAATCATATTTCAACCTGCCAGGCGTGACACAAAACTCAGAAATAACGATATAATTCATGCCTTACCCTTGAAGATCTTCTTCTGTTGGCACTCCAAAATGTCCCAAAAACATCACAAATGGTCCTTTTGTTCTATAAATTCTGTCGTTATTATCCACAAAATGTCAATTTATTTGGCACATTTGATTCAGAAAAACACTGGTTCCAACTCGCCCAACATGGCTACAAAGTATCTAATAAGTTACCTGTAAACTTGGTCCAAACATTTCAAACAACTGTCCTAATCCAACTTTAGGTATTTTAAAACGTAAATAATCTAGACAATTTAAGATGGAATATACTGTGTTCAATAGCGGAAAAAAATGAAATTGGAACGAGCTTCAGGTTGCGCGCCCCAAACAAAACAGTCCACTTGGCTCGACACTCAGAAAGGAAAGGGCTACTTCTTCATTACTCAAAAGAAAAACATCAACCAATTTCTAAAGACTGTTGCCATCTAGTGGAAGCCATAGGAACTGCAACCAGGTGCCTCAGAAATCTAGATTCCCATAGAAAACCAATTGAAAACACAGTGATCTCAAAATAAAATCCTGGATGGTTTGTCCTCCGCGTTTCGCCTGCCAAATAAGTTCTGTTATCACAGACATTATTTTAACAGTTTTAGAAACTTTAGAGTGTTTTCTATCCAAATCTACGAATTATATGCATATCCTAGCTTCTGGGCCTGAGTAACAGGCAGTTTACTTTGGGCACGCTTTTCATCCGGATGTGAAAATAGTGCCCCCTATCCCAATGAAGTTAAACAGTTACAGAGTTTAATAGCTGTGACAGGAGAAAACTGAGGATGTATCAACAACATTGTAGTTACTCTACAATACTAGCCTAATTGACAGAGTGAAAAGAAGGAAGCCTGTACAGAATACAAATATTCCAAAAAAGTCCATCCTGTTTGCAACTCGGCACTATAGTAATACTGCAAAAAAGGTGGCAAAGCAATTCACTTTTGTCCTGAATACAAAGTGTTGTGTTTGGGGCAAATCCAATACAACACATTACTGAGTACCACTTTCCATATTTTCAAGCATAGTGGTGGCTGCAACACGTTATGGGTAGGCTTGCAATCATTAAGGACTGGGAGTATAATTTCAGCCCTTACATTTCTGAAATAAGTCAATCAAATCAATGATGAGAATAGTCAGATGAACTGATACCTGACATGAACACGGTGGTGTAGTGAGGTTGTGCGTTTAAATCCCAGGTGAGGACATGTTGAATAATAATGACTCTGTACGTACACAATGTGACCATCTATTGTATGTCAAATATGTGTGTGAGTATCTCTACCCTTGCCAACAGACAACGAGCTATGCATGGATCCGTGGTTCACCAATCAGGGCATTGATTGGCTTGGCAACAGTAACAAGAAGTGATGTTATTATTATTATTATATTATATTATATTATGTGTAAAGATTCTTTTCGGGGGGAGAGCAATTCTTTAGAACTATAAAGCTACGTCCTGACAATTGATACACATAAATGTTCCTGCAACGTTCCCATGAAACGTGTCTAGAACATTAATGGCTTGTATTCTGAGAACACGACAACCATGTTCTGTGTATGTTTGGTGTGATGATGATGGATTATTTTCCTAACACAGGAAACTGTGCACATGCATATTCTTGCAACGTTCCCATGAAACATGTCTAGAACATTAATATCTTATGTCCTGAGAACATGGCAACCATGGTCTGTGTATGTTTGGTGGGACGTAGATGGAATATTCTCCTAACCCACAGAAACGGGACACATGAATGGTCTGTGTATGTTTGGTGGGACGTAGATGGAATATTCTCCTAACCCACAGAAACGGGACACATGAATGGTCTGTGTATGTTTGGTGGGACATTGATGGAATATTCTCTAACCCACAGAAACGGGACACATGAATGGTCTGTGTATGTTTGGTGGGACGTAGATGGAATATTCTCCTAACCCACAGAAATGGGACACATGAATGGCCTGTGTATGTTTGGTGGGACATTGATGGAATATTCTCCTAACCCACAGAAATGGGACACATGAATGGCCTGTGTATGTTTGGTGGGACATTGATGGAATATTCTCCTAACCCACAGAAACGGGACACATGAATGGTCTGTGTATGTTTGGTGGGACATTGATGGAATATTCTCCTAACCCACAGAAACGGGACACATGAATGGTCTGTTTATGTTTGGTGGGACATTGATGGAATATTCTCCTAACCCACAGAAATGGGACACATGAATGGCCTGTGTATGTTTGGTGGGACATTGATGGAATATTCTCCTAACCCACAGAAATGGGACACATGAATGGCCTGTGTATGTTTGGTGGGACATTGATGGAATATTCTCTAACCCACAGAAACGGGACACATGAATGGTCTGTGTATGTTTGGTGGGACATTGATGGAATATTCTCCTAACCCACAGAAACGGGACACATGAATGGTCTGTGTATGTTTGGTGGGACATTGATGGAATATTCTCCTAACCCACAGAAACGGGACACATGAATGGTCTGTGTATGTTTGGTGGGACGTAGATGGAATATTCTCTAACCCACAGAAACGGGACACATGAATGGTCTGTGTATGTTTGGTGGGACGTAGATGGAATATTCTCCTAACCCACAGAAACGGGACACATGAATGGTCTGTGTATGTTTGGTGGGACGTGATGGAATATTCTCCTAACCCACAGAAACGGGACACATGAATGGTCTGTGTATGTTTGGTGGGACATTGATGGAATATTCTCCTAACCCACAGAAACGGGACACATGAATGGTCTGTGTATGTTTGGTGGGACGTTGATGGAATATTCTCCTAACCCACAGAAACGGGACACATGAATGGTCTGTGTATGTTTGGTGGGACATTGATGGAATATTCTCCTAACCCACAGAAACGGGACACATGAATGGTCTGTGTATGTTTGGTGGGACATTGATGGAATATTCTCCTAACCCACAGAAACGGGACACATGAATGGTCTGTGTATGTTTGGTGGGACATTGATGGAATATTCTCCTAACCCACAGAAACGGGACACATGAATGGTCTGTTTATGTTTGGTGGGACGTGATGGAATATTCTCCTAACCCACAGAAACGGGACACATGAATGGTCTGTGTATGTTTGACATTGATGGAATATTCTCCTAACCCACAGAAACGGGACACATGAATGGTCTGTTTATGTTTGGTGGGACATTGATGGAATATTCTCCTAACCCACAGAAATGGGACACATGAATGGCCTGTGTATGTTTGACATTGATGGAATATTCTCTAACCCACAGAAATGGGACACATGAATGGCCTGTGTATGTTTGGTGGGACATTGATGGAATATTCTCCTAACCCACAGAAACGGGACACATGAATGGTCTGTGTATGTTTGGTGGGACATTGATGGAATATTCTCCTAACCCACAGAAACGGGACACATGAATGGTCTGTGTATGTTTGGTGGGACGTTGATGGAATATTCTCCTAACCCACAGAAACGGGACACATGAATGGTCTGTGTATGTTTGGTGGGACGTTGATGGAATATTCTCCTAACCCACAGAAACGGGACACATGAATGGTCTGTGTATGTTTGGTGGGACGTAGATGGAATATTCTCCTAACCCACAGAAACGGGACACATGAATGGTCTGTGTATGTTTGGTGGGACGTAGATGGAATATTCTCCTAACCCACAGAAACGGGACACATGAATGGTCTGTTTATGTTTGGTGGGACATTGATGGAATATTCTCCTAACCCACAGAAACGGGACACATGAATGGTCTGTGTATGTTTGGTGGGACGTTGATGGAATATTCTCCTAACCCACAGAAACGGGACACATGAATGGTCTGTGTATGTTTGGTGGGACATTGATGGAATATTCTCCTAACCCACAGAAACGGGACACATGAATGGTCTGTGTATGTTTGGTGGGACATTGATGGAATATTCTCCTAACCCACAGAAACGGGACACATGAATGGTCTGTGTATGTTTGGTGGGACATTGATGGAATATTCTCCTAACCCACAGAAACGGGACACATGAATGGTCTGTGTATGTTTGGTGGGACGTTGATGGAATATTCTCCTAACCCACAGAAACGGGACACATGAATGGTCTGTGTATGTTTGGTGGGACATTGATGGAATATTCTCCTAACCCACAGAAACGGGACACATGAATGGTCTGTGTATGTTTGGTGGGACGTTGATGGAATATTCTCCTAACCCACAGAAACGGGACACATGAATGGTCTGTGTATGTTTGGTGGGACATTGATGGAATATTCTCCTAACCCACAGAAACGGGACACATGAATGGTCTTGCAACGTTCCCGTGTGTAGAACATTCATATCTTAAGTGAGTTCATGGTAACCATGTTTTAGGTAAGTTCTATTTGACATTAAAGCAAATATTTTCTTGGAAATACTCCGAGCACATCCTGGGTCCGTTCCTATGAACACGTTAGTTAATGACCTATAGAGGGAAGGGAACATCCTCTAAAGTTGTGGGATTTTTTTGTTTGTTAGCTGGGTTACTACAGTACGTCCATTTTTGGACTTATATAATGTTGATATGTACCCATTGATTCTTGGAGAATATAACTTAGAAATGCCTCATGAGTATAGTTCAACTGACTTGCTTCATCAGAACCCAAAATATAAGTATGTTTTACCCCAATGTTTGTAAACAAAGTAAATGTAAACCATGGTTAAAATTATAATTGTGTTATCATGGATGGTCCTTACATCCATAGCTCTGTCAAAGACACTGCAGTATAAAGATAGACAGAAACTGCTTCTCCAATAAAATCCCAGATCACACTCGTATGCCATGTCATGTCAATGTTGGCTAGCTAAGGTCATGCGCATCTGTTCTAACAGTTGCCTCACACCAAACTGCGCATATGCAGGGCGTCAAATCAAAAGCACTTCTTTAATATATAAAAAGGTTTTTGACAAAAATTAAAACGTGTCAGTGTGTCACTTTCACGAGGTTGTAGAAATCACATGTTCAGCTCTTTAAGATGTCTCGAATCTGGGTTGTGCCTTTTAGAATTTGAGAAAATGTTTCACTTCTCTCATTGACTTCTCAAACCCCAGCCTGGTCTGTTTGTTTTCACTTCTCTCATTGTCTTCTCAAACCCCAGCCTGGTCTGTTTGTTTTCACTTCTCTCATTGTCTTCTCAAACCCCAGCCTGGTCTGTTTGTTTTCACTTCTCTCATTGTCTTCTCAAACCCCAGCCTGGTCTGTTTGTTCTCACTTCTCTCATTGTCTTCTCCAACCCCAGCCTGGTCTGTTTGTTTTCACTTCTCTCATTGTCTTCTCCAACCCCAGCCTGGTCTGTTTGTTTTCACTTCTCTCATTGTCTTCTCCAACCCCAGCCTGGTCTGTTTGTTTTCACTTCTCTCATTGTCTTCTCCAACCCCAGCCTGGTCTGTTTGTTTTCACTTCTCTCATTGTCTTCTCCAACCCCAGCCTGGTCTGTTTGTTTTCACTTCTCTCATTGTCTTCTCCAACCCCAGCCTTGTCTGTTTGTTTTCACTTCTCTCATTGTCTTCTCCAACCCCAGCCTGGTCTGTTTGTTTTCACTTCTCTCATTGTCTTCTCCAACCCCAGCCTGGTCTGTTTGTTTTCACTTCTCTCATTGTCTTCTCCAACCCCAGCCTGGTCTGTTTGTTTTCACTTCTCTCATTGTCTTCTCCAACCCCAGCCTTGTCTGTTTGTTTTCACTTCTCTCATTGTCTTCTCCAACCCCAGCCTTGTCTGTTTGTTTTCACTTCTCTCATTGTCTTCTCCAACCCCAGCCTTGTCTGTTTGTTTTCACTTCTCTCATTGTCTTCTCCAACCCCAGCCTTGTCTGTTTGTTTTCACTTCTCTCATTGTCTTCTCCAACCCCAGCCTGGTCTGTTTGTTTTCACTTCTCTCATTGTCTTCTCAAACCCCAGCCTGGTCTGTTTGTTTTCACTTCTCTCATTGTCTTCTCAAACCCCAGCCTGGTCTGTTTGTTTTCACTTCTCTCATTGTCTTCTCAAACCCCAGCCTGGTCTGTTTGTTCTCACTTCTCTCATTGTCTTCTCAAACCCCAGCCTGGTCTGTTTGTTTTCCCTTCTCTCATTGTCTTCTCAAACCCCAGCCTGGTCTGTTTGTTTTCACTTCTCTCATTGTCTTCTCAAACCCCAGCCTGGTCTGTTTGTTTTCACTTCTCTCATTGTCTTCTCAAACCCCAGCCTGGTCTGTTTGGCAAGCGTTTACGGAATTTGCACCTCCAGTTTTAGAAACTCTGTGGGTCTGTCTATGAATTTGAGAGTGGTTGCAATTCTCCAGTCCCGTCCCTCAGTTTTTAGCAAAACAGTGGCAGCAAGAAAAACATTTGACATTTTTTCAACTGCTGATTGCCGCTTTAAGAATTCATAGAATCTGATGAACAATGTACAGCTATCTCTTCCATTCTTTCTCCATTTCTCTCTTCCATCTCAGAACAGATGTATTGTTGTTCATGCCTGACATTTTCCCCTCTCCACTTCCCACCCGTTTCACCCACACACTCTGGCACTCTCCGCTGTTTGTAGGCTCACAGAATGAGCTGCTCATGAAAGGGAATCACTTTTTTAATCACACTGACATATAGATGAACCTCTTTTCCATCTCTCCCTGTTTTACATTTTGTTGTTCAGCATGATTGTAGTTATTTATGGAGAAATGCACCCAAACCCAATACATCCTGTTGCATTTCTTGATTAGACTACACATTTGTAAGGGTAAGGGGAAAGGGGGATACCTAGTCAGTTGTACAACTGAATGCATTCAACTGAAATGTGTCTTCCACATTTAACCCAACACCTCTGAATCAGAGACAGATTTTTGCCTTGTCAGCTCTGGGATTCAATCCAACAACCTTGTGGTTACTGGCCCAATGCTCTAACCACTAGGCTACCTGCCACCCCATAATCGAAGCGCTCTGTGTGAGATTTCACCTTATATATATATATATATATACTGTACTGCCTGTTGAGTTGTACTGTTATCATCTTACCAACGTTTTTATTTTTATTTATTTTGTAAAGCTACCAAATTGCACCGTTTGCCAAGCATATTTGCCCTTTGCGGGACATCTAAAGTATATGGAATTGAATTGAATGTTCTAGTTTCCTTACAATAGCGCTTCTGGTTAGTTAGACAACTTGAGTAGTAACATTTGATGTAGCAGAAGCCACCCGTAGTGGACCTTTGTCAGTTCTGTTTGTGCCTGAGGGTACAGTGGTATTGCAGGGCCATTGTGGTGTGAAGAGCCATACACAAACACTGTTTCAATGAGAGGAGAGAGGTTATTGAATTAGAGAGGGTCATAGGCAGCATTACAGAACTGACAAAGGTCCACTACGGGTGACTTCTGCTACATCAAATGTTATACGACTCTGATTAGAGCCTCTACAAGCTACCCACTGGGCACATGCACACCACACTATTTCAACATGTAAATGTGGGTAATATTTGGGAGAGACGTCTATGAGATTACAACCTTTTTTCACCAACTCTAAAAGTCAGCCAGAAGTTTGATGAATTCCTAATGTGTTATCACTATGCTTTCAGCCATCTAAATGGACAACCAAATTCCGATCGAGAAACAAAGTCTGATTTCTTGTTTAATTGTCATCTACAGTAAGTTAAGAACAAATTCTTATTTACAATGACGGCCTACCAAAAGGCAAAAGGCCTCCTGTGGGGAAGGGGGCTGGGATTAAAAATAAAAATAAATTAAAAATATCGGACAAAACACACTTCACGACAAGAGAGACAACACAACACTCCATAAAGAGAGACAAAAGACAACAACATAGCATGGCAACAACACATGACAACTCAGCATGGTAGCAACACAACATGGCAGCAGCACAAAACAGGGTGCAAACATTATTGGGCACAGACGACAGCACAAAGGGCAAGAAGGTAGAGACAATCAACAACAACAAAGCAGCCACAACTGTCAGTAAGTGTGTCCATGATTGAGTCTTTGAATGAAGAGATAGCCATAACTGTCCAGTTGGAGTGTTTGTTGCAGCTCGTTCCATTCGCTAGCTGCAGCGAACTGAAAAGAGGAGCGATCCAGAGATGTGTGTGCTTTGGGGACCTTTAACAGAATGTGACTGGCAGAATGGGTGCTTTATGTGGAGGATGAGGGCTGCAGTAGATATCTCAGATAGGGGGGAGTGAGGCCTAAGAGGGTTTTATAAATAAGCATCAACTAGTGGGTCTTGCGACGGGTATACAGAGATGACCAGTTTACAGAGGAGTATAAGAGTGCCGTGATGTGTCCTATAAGATGCATTGGTGGCAAATCTGATGGTCGAATGGTAAAGAACATCTAGCCGCTTGACAGCACCCTTACCTGCGGATCTATAAATTACGTCTCCGTAATCTAGCGTGGGCAGGATGGTCATCTTAATCAGGGTTAGTTTGGCAGCTGGGGGGTAAAAGGAGCGATTACGATAGAGGAAACCAACTAATCCATATTTAACTTTAGCCTGTAGCTTTGATATGTGATGAGAGAAGGACAGTGTACCGTCTAGCCATACTTCTAAGTACTTGTATGAGGTGACTACCTCAAGCTCTAAACCCTCAGAGGTAGTAATAACACCTGTGGGAAGAGAGGCATTATTTTTACCAAACCACATGACCTTTGTTTTGGAGATGTTTAGAACAAGGTTAAGGGCAGAGAAAGCTTGTTGGACACTAAGAAAGCTTTGTTGTAGAGCATTTAACACAAAATCCGGGGAGGGGCCAGCTGAGTGTAAGACTGTATCATCTGCATATAAATGGATGAGAGAGCATCCTACTACCTGAGCTATGTTGTTGATATAAATTGAGAAAAGCGTAGGATTGGGCCTTGGGGTACTCCCTTGGTGACAGGCAGTGGCTGAGACAGCAGATGTTCTGACTGTATACACTGCACACTTTGAGAGAGCGATAGTTAGAAAACCAGGCCAAAGACCCCAAAGCCCCACAAGAATGGAGTGGTCTACCGCATCAAAAGCTTTGGCCAAATCAATAAAAGTAGCAGCACAACATTGCTTAGAATCAAGGTCAATAGTGACATCATTGAGAACCTTTAAGTTTGCAGTGTCACATCCATAACCTGAGCGGAAACCAGATTGCATACCAGAGAGAATACTATAGACATCAAGAAAGCCAGTTGATAATTTTTTTTTGTTTTAAACAGGGCAAAATAGAAATAGGCCTATAGCAGTTAGGATTGTATTGATCTCCCCCTTTAAAAAAGGATGAACCGTGGCTGCCTTCCAAGCAATGGGAACCTCCCCAGAAAGGCTTGGTGATTATAGGGTCAGCAATCTTAAAAAAGAAAGGGTCTAAACCATCTGACCCAGATGTTTTTTGGGGGTTCAAGTTTATGGAGCTCCTTTAGCACCTCGGACTCTATGACCGCCTGCAGGATTGTCTGATACCAGTCACCCGGACAGCTGATGAAACTGAGGAGTATTTCTGTCTGTAATAAAGCCCTGTTGTGGGGAAAAATTCATTATAATTGGCTGGGCCTGGTTCCCCAGTTGGTTGGCTTATGCCCAGTCATGTGAAATCCATACGTTAATATTTTTGTTCAGTAAAATTTGTCAAATTATTTTGATGTGGAATCTACGTGGAAAATACATAAGATTTGAGAAAAGTAATCAACGTAAACTTTTGTTTTGAGGGTAAAATGTCAACCAATGGATTATGTTGTCATGGTAACCAATTTTCAACATAGACAAGCCTTGTATGAAATATATCAAATGTTTCCCTTTGAAACGTCAGATCTTCAATGTAATATTCACTATCAGAAAAAAACTGTCGGCTGGGCAAGACCACCTCCTGGAGAGCTATCCCTTTAGTCTCCCATCCAGAGTTTTAACATCATCCAGCCCTGCTTAGTTTTGATATTTGTCACTGACTATAACCATTGCGCTGTCATGAGAATGATTTGCTGAGGAATCTCCACTTAAACTGTTACATACCTATATCTATCCTATCCTGCCTTTCTAAAGGCAAGTTAACAAACAGATCACCTACCATTTTGAATCCCACTGTACCTTCTCCGCTACACAATCTGGTCTCCGAGCTGGTCATGGGTGGACCTCAGCTACGCTCAAGGTCCTAAACGATATCATAACCACCATTGATAAAAGACAGTACTGTGCAGCCGTCTTCATCGACCTGGCAAAGGCTGTCGACTCTGTCAATCACCGCATTCTTATCGGCAGACTCAACAGCCTTGGTTTCTCAAATGACTGCCTCGCCTGGTTCAACAACTACTTCTCAGATAAAGTTCAGTGTGTCAAATCGGAGGGCAGGTTGTCCGGACCTCTGGCAGTCTCTATAGGGGTGCCTCAGGGTTATATTCTCGGGCCGTCTCTTTTCTCTGTTTACATCAATGATGTCGCTCTTGCTGCGGGTGATTCTCTGATCCACCTCTACGCAGACGACACCATTATGTATACTTCTGGCTCTTCTTTGTACACTGTGTTAACAAACCTCCAGACGAACTTCAATGCCATACAACACTCCTTCCGTGGCCTCCAACTGCTCATAAATTCAAGTGAAACTAAATGCATGCTTTTCAATCGATCGCTGCCCGCATCAATACTCTGGACAACTACAAATACCTAGGGGTCTGGTTAGGCTGTAAACTATCTTTTGCAGACTCACATTAAGTTGTTGTAGAAATGAACAAAATATCTGACATTGTATTCCCATTTGATCTTTGTTTTGCTATTACATGGTTGAAAGCGCAGTGATAACACATTTAGCTGACAACTAAACCAAAAATCAGAATGAGATTTTCCATTGGAATGTGGTTGTGCTTTTAGATGGTTGAAAGCATAGTGATAACACATTGTGATTTCAACAAACTTTTAGGTCTTTTAGTGGTCTTTTTGAGAGGGTGAAAATAGGTTGGAATCTCATCTACATTTACATTACATTTAAGTCATTTAGCAGACGCTCTTATCCAGAGCGACTTACAAATTGGTGCATTCACCTTATGACATCCAGTGGAACAGCCACATAACAATAGTGCATCTAAATCTTTTAAGGGGGGATTACTTTATCCTATCCTAGGTATTCCTTAAAGAGGTGGGGTTTCAGGTGTCTCCGGAAGGTGGTGATTGACTCCGCTGTCCTGGCGTCGTGAGGGAGTGTGTTCCACCATTGGGGAGCCAGAGCAGCGAACAGTTTTGACTGGGCTGAGCGGGAACTGTACTTCCTCAGTGGTAGGGAGGCGAGCAGGCCAGAGGTGGATGAACGCAGTGCCCTTGTTTGGGTGTAGGGACTGATCAGAGCCTGGAGGTACTGAGGTGCCGTTCCCCTCACAGCTCCGTAGGCAAGCACCATGGTCTTGTAGCGGATGCGAGCTTCAACTGGAAGCCAGTGGAGAGAGCGGAGGAGCGGGGTGACGTGAGAGAACTTGGGAAGGTTGAACACCAGACAGGCTGCGGCGTTCTGGATGAGTTGTAGGGGTTTAATGGCACAGGCAGGGAGCCCAGCCAACAGCGAGTTGCAGTAATCCAGACGGGAGATGACAAGTGCCTGGATTAGGACCTGCGCCGCTTCCTGTGTGAGGCAGGGTCGTACTCTGCGGATGTTGTAGAGCATGAACCTACAGGAACGGGCTACCGCCTTGATATTAGTTGAGAACGACAGGGTGTTGTCCAGGATCACGCCAAGGTTCTTAGCGCTCTGGGAGGAGGACACAATGGAGTTGTCAACCGTGATGGCGAGATCATGGAACGGGCAGTCCTTCCCCGGGAGGAAGAGCAGCTCCGTCTTGCCGAGGTTCAGCTTGAGGTGGTGATCCGTCATCCACACTGATATGTCTGCCAGACATGCAGAGATGCGATTCACCACCTGGTCATCTAACAAATATTACCCAATTCTCCACATTGAAATGACTTGGTCTGCCCAGTAGGATAGTAAAACAACAAACGTCAATATTTGCCTTTAAGAAGATTGAACAGGATTTTAAGCACTTTCAAATTGCTAACACATTGTAGGAATTGGAATTCATAACATATACACATTTCAGGAATATTTTTGTATTTGATTTATTTACCAGAACGTTATCATAAAACATTATCGTGGACCCGTTTTGGCTTGTGAGTGCTACCTTCAAAACTACTGTCTGAAATGATACAAAGCCTTTATAATGCATCGTTTAGTAATGACAAGTGATCTGTTGTAGGAGGAGGTGAGGTGCCCTCATGTCTCACACCTGCTCCTTAACATGGGAGTGTCTTCATCGTTTCAGTTTCTCTCTATGTATGTTCCACTTGAAACACAACCAGGCTTCCATTTACAGGTAAACGGACAGTTAATGTATATTTTCAGGGGAACATCACTTAAACATAATGTATCTTATTTTTCTATACTCTCCCAACTCCCTTGTGCAGAAAGGGGCAGATGCCAACCTACACCAATACCCACAACATCCCATTTGTCCAAAAAAGCCATGTTTCCCTCCTGTAGCTAGCAGGTGTTTGTTGTTTTTGTCTCTGCAGAGATTGTGAGGGCGATGACCCATGTGATCAACCAGGGTATGTCCATGTACTGGGGGACATCACGATGGTCTGCCATGGAGATCATGGTGAGTAGGAACACACTTCCTCACAACCTCACAATACATGGATTTCATACTCTCATTTGCTGTTGACCTACTATCTAGATTCTGTCCACATAATTCACTAGCATGCATGGGAAATGAATACTTCTGAAGTCTGACATTAGGAAGTAAACAAACACTACAGGGGGTTGAAAAGATAAATGAAGTCTGAAAAGTTTGGGTGATGTCTTGCAATATCAATGCTTTTGAATATATTGAAGTTTGGTCTGACAAGAAATGCCAAGCTTTAACAGATGAATGCGGTCAGTAAAGTTCAGATCCCACTTTCCTCACCATGTTTCTCTCCCCTTCTTCCTCCTCTCTTTCTCATCCCTCATTTAGGAGGCGTACTCTGTGGCTAGGCAGTTTAACCTGATCCCTCCAGTGTGTGAGCAGGCCGAGTATAATTTCTTCCAGAGGGACAAGGTTGAGACACAGCTGCCTGAGCTCTATCACAAGATAGGCAAGTGACATCTATCTTGGACTGTGCATGCTGTGGTCTTTGACATACCAGTCAATATTCCATGCCTCAAAAGGTAAACTGTAGATACCAGTTCTTTTGTCCTTCAGTACAATGGTCGTCTGATGATTACCTTGTCTGTCATGTGGCCTGACTACCACGTGCCATTGCAGGTGTGGGTGTGGTATCCTGGTCGCCTCTAGCTTGTGGAATCATCACTGGGAAGTATGAGAATGGTATCCCAGAATGCTCCAGGGCCTCCATGAAGGTACTGCTCGTATCTTCTTGTCCCAACAACATCTGAGGGGTTTTATGAATGTCTGCTTGGTCCTCAGATCCTTCTCCATTCTCTCTCCTCCAGCCGTATGCCTGGTTGAAGGAGAAGATAGTGAGTGAGGATGGGAGGAAACAACAGGCCAAGCTGAAGGAGCTGACTACCATCTCTGAGAAGCTGGGTTGCACTCTGCCACAACTAGCCATCGGTAAGATATCGGTACAGACAGATAACCATGCTAAATGTAGAGGATTGCCCTATTTTGAGTCTTGGAAGGACTACCTCCACAAGGGACTGATGAACCTCTCTCTCTCTTTCTCTAGCCTGGTGCCTGAGGAATGAAGGAGTGAGCTCAGTGTTGCTGGGAACATCCAGCCCCATCCAGCTTGCAGAGAACCTCAGGGCCATGGAGGCAAGGAGCATCTCTCATATACTATCTACATTTAGGGGAGCAGGACCCCTTTGAAGAATACATTTCAAGCTTTAATATATAATCATAATAATAATAATAATAATAATAATAATAATAATAATAACAATAACAACAACACATGACATTTAGAAAACACATTTATCCTCATCTGTGGATACCATTTTTACATATGAGTAATCCCAGGATTATCCTGGCAACTATCCTGGCAATGCAAACACCATGCTCTAACAACTGAGCTAGACCTGCTGTCTTACTGACGACCAGGCTGGAACCTGGACCATGGATGTAGTAAATAAATTTTTTAAAAGAAATTATGTAATTTTTATGGCATCCCTTTCTCAGCACTCAAAAACGGTTCCCTCTCTCTAGTCTACACTGTTTGTTGAATATTTTGGATACATTACATCTATTGTGGTGTATTTACTAACTACTGCTATCAACTTTACAACTAACTGAATCAAACGTGTTCTTTCTCCTCTTCATATATTGTAGGTCATTCCAAAGATGACAGCAGGCATTGTCACAGAGATTGACCACGTCTTGGGAAACAGACCGCACAGTAAGAAGGACTTTCATCAAGCACATTAGGATATAGACCATTTTACAGAACTGTGATTGATAGACCTAATCTGGACAAGATCTCATCAGTGGCACCTCCAGTGTGTGCCCAACCCTGCTCTTGTGTATGTGTGTGTGTTCTGCACAGCTCCTCCGCCTGCCTCGTCCGTATGAAGATCAGCCTGTACTCAATGTCGTTAACTGAGAGCTCTACTTGACAAAAGCATGCATGCCACAGCTCTGCTACAGTGCAGACAGTTTAAAACTTGCCTAAACAATCATTGTTATCAAGATGTGCTCATAAAAGAAAATCACACCATTTCTTGAATGGGGTCCATCTGTTTGTAAAAGTAGTCTTTCTCTTGATTTGAGAGCAACTTCCTCTGTCTCTGTAACGTCAGAGGATAGTGTATAGTGCATCTCAAACAATAATTCATCCTCAGAGCCACCAATGAGCTTTAAAAGCATGTCTGTAATACATTTTTAGACATGCATGGATCAGGGGAGGTTAAACATAATTCCAAGCCACTAAATATCCCTTTGAGTATGGTCAAGTATGGTAATTCATCTCTGGATGGTGTATCATATCACCCAGACACTGTACAGATCTGGCCAAACCTTCCTAAATGTGCTGTGGCTGAGAATGGAAACTGCTCAGGGATGTCACTATGAGGCTAAAGATGTACAGGGATCAACAACATCCCATTCACTCCATATTACTGGCATGTATGACAAAGTTTTAAAAAAAGGAAGCCCGTGCTAAAAAATCCATTCTAAATCATCCATCCAGTTTGCAACAAGGCCATTAAGTAATACTGCAATACAGCGTGGCAAAGAAATGCACTTTTTGGACTAAATAAGGAAACAGGAAACGTTTGGGGCAAATCCAACGCGACACATCACAGAGTGAAAAACTCTGTATTTCCAAGTATTGTAGTGGCAGTATCATGTTATGGGTATGCATGTCACCGGCAATATCTGGGGAGTTTGTCCAGATCAAAATATAAATGGAGCAAAGCAAATATAACATTTTACAGGAAAACATGCCTCATTCCTCTGAAGACCTAACACTAGGATATAATTGTATTTTTCAGAGGGAAATTTATATGACTTTTAAGGCCAAAAACACTCCAGAATGGCTTTCGAATAGATGTATGTGTTCCTTAGTGGTCCAGTCTCAGTCCTGACTTGGCCTAAATCTGCTTTAAAATCAGAGACAAGATTTGAACTGACTGAGCTTGAGCAATTTTGACAAACACAATGTATATATGTTGCCCTAAAACTTGTACAAAGTTGGTGGAATCTTATTCAAAATGAGTCATAGCAGTAACTGCTGCCAAAAGTGCATCCACCAAGAGCTATGCAATCAAGATATCTTTGCTTCTTATTTTTGAATCCGTTTAGACATTTTCTATGCATCTCCTTTCACTTTGAAAATGTGTGTAGATTGTCTAGATCAGCAGGAAAACAAAAATCCTATTTAATCACATTTCAGATTTAAATTCAAGGCAGTAAAATCTGAAGACTATACAAGCGGTGCGTAGGTTTTCACAAGTGACAACGCATGCCAATATATCCTCCAAACACCGGCTTCGAGGACATTATCACTATCACTATTATCACATATTCCAGTAATGATTGACATATTTTCATAAAAAAAAATATTTAGAATAATTTATTTATACTATTTCAACCTTCCACAAGATATAGTCCCGACACAAATCTAGGGTTGCTACCCAAGCCGGCTGGTCGTTCGTTCTATCGGTTCAGTTGCCAGAGATGCGACCCAGTCGTTCAGTCCTTTTGTTCTGTATCTATGGGCGTGACCCAGTTGTTCGTTCTAAATGTTCCATTGCCATACTGGCTGGCATCGTTCTTATCCCTTGCTTGCTAGGTAGCCAACTACGGCTAACTTACAGTCACATCAAAAGTGCAGAGAGAATAACAGCAAAGTAGCTGCATTTGCATTTGTTTAAGCTGTTTACTGGTGACTTTTAATTGGAAACATCCATAACAAGGAGCAAATGAGGCACGATTTTGCCTGGCATTGAAATTGTGCTCACTTGTCAGGAAAATGTTGTTCAGAGGAGCTAACCAACAACACAGCTAACACAATGACTTCAAATTGAAGCTGGAAAGACTGCAAACTAGCTGCACTTCGTTTCGTTTGACCTTTTTTCAATTGACATTTCTTTGTACATATACATAAATATTATTCCAGCTGATTCATGATTTCGACTGGCTGACATGCTGACCACACCGCCCGCGTAGCGTGTGCGAGCTTTGCAAAATAAATATACACATACATGTTATTCAATCATTGCATCCACACTGCTGGCACGCATCAACGAGCGTCTACGTAGCCAGGTGCTAAAATAGAACTTGGCTCTTTTTGTGATGCTTGACGTGCTGTAAGTCCCGCCTTTCCCATCTCCTCATTGGTTTTTAGGAGCATATACACACGTGAGTGACTGAAAGATGAACTGAGGTCCACAATCCAGTCCAGTTGGTGCTGGTAATGCACCTTAAAGTTGGTGGTCAACCGCCAAAATCCAAAGAAGAAGACTGAAGGAGGAGAGATTACTAGAAACTAACTCAGTTTACCCTTTGATCTGTGGATTAATTGTCGGAGTAGAGGACCTTGTGCATTTCAGGTATAACAACAACCCAATGTTTATATCCCAGGACAAATTAGCTAGCAACAGCAAGCTAACTAGCTAAATTACCATAAATGTTTAATGCTTTAGGACCTGTCCCCAAATTAATATATTTGGTTCAGAGTTCGTTTTGATATGGACAAAATCAACATGCGTGTGATGGCACACACAGATGCATGTGCGCGAGCAGTGTGGTCAGCATGTAAGAAACGCTGTCTGTCTCGTCCCAGCTCCTGACACATTCATTACTATGGGACAGCTGGAGATCGAATTTGAATATTGAAACAATGTTGCAAATATTGGAGAGATAAGCTGCAAGGTTTATATAAATCTCCGCTGTTGAAAACTAAATGTTAGTCTAAAAGAAATGTGAGAAAATGTCTAGATGCTTTTTATAGTGGAGATCATGTTTATAAAGTGCCTGGCTGGGCTGATGAGACAGCGGATTGCGTAGTCAGATGGAACAGAATAAATAATTGATTTAACTGGTGGTAACTTGTGGAATAGACACTGGCTGGAATGCAGTTTTAACCAATCGGCATTCAGGATTAGACCCACCCATTGTATAAATGTCAACATTCTATGGCAGCCATGTTAGCACCTCATTAACATTGCATGGGGAATATTTAAATTAACTGAATGTCTAGAATTAGAACAATATTCAAAAAAGTGTCCTAACTCTATATACAGTGGCAAGAAAAAGTATGTGAATCCTATGGAATGACCTGGATTCCTGCATAAATTGGTCATAAGGAATTTTGGACTATTCCTCTTTACAAAACTGTTTCAGTGTCTGGTGTGAACTGCTCTCGAGGTCATGCCACAGCATCTCAATAGGATTGAGGTCAGGACTCTGACTGGGCCACTCCAGAAGGCATATTTTCTTCTGTTGAAGCCATTCTGTTGTTGATTTACTTCTGTGTTTTGGGTCATTGTCCTGTCGCATCACCTAACTTCTGTCGAGCTTCAATTGCGGACAGATAGCCTAACATTCTCCTGCAAAATGTCTTGATAAACTTGGGAATTCATTTTTTTGTCGATGATAGCAAGCTGTCCAGGCTCTGAAGCAGGAAAGCAGCCCCAAACCATGATGATCCCTCCACCATACTTTACAGTGGGAATGAGGTTTTGGTGTTGATGTTGGTGTGCTGTGCATTTTTTCCTCCACACATAGTGTTGTGTGTTCCTTCCAAACAACTCAACTGTAGTTTAATCTGTTCACAGAATATTTTGCCAGTAGCACTGTGGAACAGCCAGGTGCACCTTTGCAAACTTCAGACGTGCAGCAATGTTTTTTTGGACAGCAGTGGCTTCTTCCGTGGTATCCTCCCACGAACGCCATTCTTGTTTAGTGTTTTATGTATCGTAAACTTGTCAACAGAGATGTTAGCATGTTCCATAGATTTCTGTAAGTCTTTAGCTGACAATCTAGGATTCTTCTTAACCTCATTGAGCATTCTGTGCTTTCTTCTTGCAGTCATCTTTGCAGGATGGCCACTCCTAAGGAGTAGCAACAGTGCTTGACTTTCTCCATTAATAGACAATTTGTCTTACCATGGACTGATGAACATCAAGGCTTTAAGAGTTACTTTTGTAACCCTTTCCAGGTTAATCTTAGGTCTTCTGAGATCTCTTTAGTTCGAGGCATGGTTCACATCAGGCAATGCTTCTTGTGAATAGCAAAACCACATTTTGCGAGTGTTTTTTATTGGGTAAGACAGCTCTAAACCACATCCCCAATCTTGTCTCATTAATTATACTCCAGGTATAATATTAGCTGACTCCTGACTCCAATGATCTTTTGGAGAAGTCATTAGCCTCCGGGTTCACATATTTTTTCCAACCTACACTTTGAATGTTTAAATGATGTATTCAATATAGACAAGAAAATGAGTTTAATCACACTGTTTGTCTATTGTTGTTCTATTGTTGTTCTATTGTTGATGACCAATTTATGCAGAAATCCAGGTAATTCCAAAGGGTTCACATACGTTTTCTTGCCACTGTACATGGCTCTGGGTACACACAGCTGTCCTGCATTCTGTAGAAGCCAAAGTGAACCCTCTCTCTATCCATCCTGCTGACTTCTGTAGACTACAGTAGCACATTTTGAGGAAAAACTATTGGACTGTGTTCCTGTTTTCAAAGTGATTGACAGTGGCATACACTCATTATCTCGACTGTCCATGATGGTCAGTCATGGCTGAGCCCTTCCTACCCTACGACCTGAGTATTTTCCTAGCCCTGCATTGTTGATGTGATAATGAACTCTCCGGTACATGATGACATCTTGAGGCGTTTTTTGCATCATGATGCTAAAATACCAAACAGAGGTGTGTGTGTTGGGTTGGATATTTCAAATTCAAAACATTTTTAATGACTGACTCATTACATTTTTTCAATGATGGACAGCAGAACACACTATCGGAATACTATTTTCATAGCATCTTCCCATTTCTCTCGATCGTCTCTTCTGCTGATAGATATTGAACTCATGTACGTAGTTTTATCATTGTGTAAACAGCATTACCCACAAAGCACGTACAGAAACATTAAAACATATATATTAATATATATATATTTATTTATTTATTTCTACCCCATTTTTGTCCACAATTTCGATCTTGTCACATCGCTGCAACTCCCCAACCTGCTTGGGAGGCGAAGGTCGAGTCCTCTTAAACATGACCCGTCAAACCACGAGAAGCATTTTCATTTTGTCCAAGCTATTAGCTGTGCCCTTTATCATTGCAGCGGGGGTAAAACTGAATACAATGTCTGTTCAAATGTAAAATTGTATTATGAGATTTTGTTAGTGGTTGAGTTTTCAGTGAAGACTGTATTTGTTATTGTTGTTGTTAATTTGTACATATATTAATAAATATCCAGTGTGAACAATGGTATTCTCTGTTCAGAAAACACCTCATATTAAGCAGCACTGTAAATATGTAATCATTTTTTAAAGTAAAAGACAAGTTTCCAGGACTAAGGAACATGATTCATATTTGTGAAATTAATGGTCAGAGTAGCATTGATGACTTTATTGTTTGTCTAAAGTTAAGGATGTAGGCTACCAATTTCATTATGTAGCTTTTTCCACCAGAACGCAGAAGTCAATAAGATATCTAAATTGTCTCGATGTTCTATCTGAACAACATTAAACCTTTTATTGATTTCAAAGGAATATTAACTTTTGCTCTGATGCACACAATGCACCGATTCATCACTTTTTCACCAATGCACTATTTGGTACCTCTGCCAAAGCCGGTTTTGTCTGGAAGGGATACAGCTTCTGTCAAAATTGACTTTTCGTAGAAGGTTTAGGAGAACCACACTCTCTATCAAGAGAGTTCTCATCTGTATTATTTGTAGCCGTCTATTTACCACCACAGACTGATGCTGGGACTAAGACCACACTCAACCAACTCTATGAGGCCATAAGCAGACAAGAAAATGCTCCTCCAGACGCGGCCGGAAGTGGCCGGGGATTTTAATGCAGGCAAACTTAAATACGTTTTTTAGAGGTACCCAGTGTCACGGCTTCATTGCTCCAGACCACCGCAAGGGGGAGTTAGAGCACTCATTATGCATTTGGGTCCCGAGGTTTTTTTATATGACCAATCATATCGAGTGGTTCCAATGATGAATTTGACGAAGCTGGTGACTTTCTTCAGCAAAGATGGCTGACAAAACATTACGGTGGAAGCAAATGTAAGTAGTTCTAACGTCATAACCAGTCAAGCAAAACATTTACAATTGAGAGGAATATGTTAGTTAATGTAGAGACAAACATTTGCGCATGGTGTGAAAACCACCCGTCCTATCACAGACCAGATTTGGGTCTCAATGCATTGCTGTGTCTCTAGCTGACAATGAATGGGCAATATAAACCAAATAATAAACTGATAATTGTGCAGACTTCAAATGAAACAAGCAGGGAGCAGGTTTCGAACCCTCAACCTTCTTGCCCGATGTCCAGCGCGCTATCGACTGTGCACCAATGCATGCTCAAGCCGCAGAGTCGATAGAGCGCATCTTTTTTAAAATAAGTTACCTTACACGTTATGTTGACTGACAATTTGATAGCTACTCTGTCCTTACGAACCAAATAGTATATCATTACAGCAGTATGTACCGGTATGTTAGCTATCTATCTAACGTTAGTAGTTTTACATCAAACTTGTCAGTATATTAACTATAGGCTATCTAACTTACGACCCAACGTTTATTGACTTAATTATACCCGCCATTCTTAGCTTAGCTAAATGGTATAGTCGTTGAGCGTTCTCAGGGGACATTCTGGTGCATTCATAAATTCGCTCTGTCTCTCTACTCGGATTTCAGAGCACTCTCGTCTGAGTACCAGTGAATTTAAGAGCGCTCAACACCTGTTGAATATGGCCGGTGTCAGTAAACGTTGGCAAAACATTTTTTATTAAATTAAATAGTTTCCAGCAGCACAGTTAACTCTGGTTAACACAGAAACTGCCTAACTAGCTCTGCTAGGTGTGTAAAATGGTCAGAGTTGTCTCATTTGTGTCTGGAAGTAGCTAGCAAGCTAGCCAATGTTAGCTTGGGCGCTTGACCGCCGTTGTAAGGCCAGAACACTCATATCAACTCCTCTACCCGAACATCCAGTGTGCGCTCCAAGAGCGAGAAGGTCTGAATTTAACCAGAGGGTTTTTTGTTTTTCATGGAATAGAAACACCATAATATTAATTAAATGAATTAAGCAAGTACCAGTCAAAAGTTTAGACACACCTACTCATTCCAGGATTTTCTATATTTTTACATTGTAGAATAATAGTGAAGACATCACAACTATGAAATAACACATCAGTTAAGAACACATTCTTATTTACAAGGACAGTCTACTCCTTCCTCCCGGTCATCAAATGCTTCTCAAAGATGTCATCTGGTGGTCAAACTAGCAACAAATTCAATTAACAGAAAAAATGGCTAACAAATCTATAACATGCCACAGAATGCTGCAGCAGCCCGCAAGGTGTGCCGCAGTATGACACAACTTTTAAAGGAGGAAGCACTGTAGCAGACAAGCTAAATGCCTTTTATACTCTCTTCGAGTCAAGCAACTCTGAAGCATGCACGAGAGCACCAGCTGTTCTGGATGACTGTGATAACGCTCTCGGTAGCCGATGTGAGCAAGACCTTTAAACAGGTCAACATTCACAAAGCCGCGGGGACAGATGGATTACCAGGACGTGTATTCAAAGCATGCGTGGGTCATTTGGCAAGTGTCTTCACTGACATTTTCAACCTCTCCCTGACCGAGTCTGTAATACCTACATGTTTCAAGCAGACCACCATAGCCCCTGTGCACAAGGAAGCGAAGGTAACCTGCCTAAATGATTTCCGCCCCATAGCACTCACGTCGGCAGCCATGAAGTGCTTTGAAAGGCTGGTAATGGCTCACTACAACACAATCATGCCAGAAACCCTAGACCCACTCAAAATCACATACCGCCCCAACAGATCCACAGATGACGCAATCTCAATCACACTCCACATTGCCCTTTCCCACCTGGACAAAAGGAACACCTATGTGAGAATGCTGTTCATTGACTACAGATCAGCATTCAACACCATAGTGCCCACAAAGCTCATCAGTAAGCTAAGGACCCTGGGACTAAACATCTCCCTCTGCAACTGGATCCTGGACTTCCTGACAGGCTGCCCCCAGGTGGTGAGGGTAGGTAACAACACATCTGCCATGCTGATCCTCAACTCTGGGGCCCCTCAGAGGTTTGTACTTTGTCCCCTCCTGTACTCCTCATGTCCAGTCGAAGCAGGGGGGGCACCTCCCTTCCTCTCTGTATTAAACCCCAGGGGGCGATGGTGTGTGGGAAACCCCAGCAGCTGAGGGATGGTCTGCTGAGAACCCAAAGACACCTTTGGAGGACTCAAGAACTAGCAGTGTTCCCCCCTCCTCTCCTTCCCAGTCTGCAGAGCACTAGAGCCCTCACAACACTGTGAGCAGCCAAATGGAAAGGAACTGTCCTCTGGTAGGACAGAGTGGTATCTAATATACATTTTCATATTTATCATAGTTATGAGTTCTGCACCCTTCATTGTATTTTGAGGTAATGGCTGAGGGAAATGAGACTCATTTTATGGACCTTTTGTATTCAATAAGCTAAAGTAGCTTTTGTAGCTTTTTGTAGCTGTGTCCATATGCTGTAGTGGGCTCCCTAATGTAGATCTATTGAATAGTCCTCAGTCAGTCTTTGGTCCCTACAGGATGTCACCTTCCTGATGCCTGCCTTCAATGAGTGTTCCTGTGGCTCGGAGAATGGTGCCAGTCCTCTACCCCATCATCCAGGGTGTGGGTTTCTACACACAGGCTCGTCCAGCCCCTCCACTAGCAACACGGTTGACTCTTCTAGTTCACTTTCTCTCTTCATTGTAGAGCAGTGTTCTTTCTCGCTTTGTTATAGGGGGCAGGGCGTGTGTACAGGCTTTTGTTCCAGCCTAGCACTAACACACCTGATTCAGCTAATCAACAATTCATCAAGAAAGACTTTGATTGTCCCAGTTGTGTTAGTGCTGGGCTGGCACAAACGCCTGCGCACACTGTCTCTCCAGAACCAGGAGTGAGGAACACTCACTGTTGTAGAGATTAACAATGTGTGTGTAGGGCCAGGGACACAAGGCATCTGAACCTCTATTGGTTTATCATCAAGATTAGCACCTGGGCTGGGATGCATCCTGTAATCCAATTTGGCGCTTTCCACTCCATGAAAACAAACACTGTTGGAGGGCAGCCAGCTATGGGTGTTTGTCAGACTCCATATTTCCTGCATCTCTATTAGACAGAGCAGTAAGTGTCTGTTCCTCTCCATCTCACTCCTTCCAGACCCCTGTAGATGCTCTCGTCGTCCTAACCCTGTCCTAGAATGGTCACTCATCGCAGTCACACACTCCCAATGGGAAGCAAACTTCAGCAGGGAAAAGTTTGGCTCTCACTCATCACTAACTTTTCTGATGTTTCCCGTGCTCGTGTTATTCATGATATCCATTTCCTTTTTGCATAGTCAAAGTGTGATCATCCTTCTTACATACCAAAATGAAAAACCATTCTTCCTGATTTCAATTGTTGTGCTGATCACATCGCTGATTCTTCTTCATCGTGTCTCAAATCCCCAAATCACTTGTACTTTTATGTAATCAAAGTAAGGCTGCCAAAGAACAATTCAATAGGGATTGTGCTTGTTATTCAAATAATGACTTTGTTTTTCTAGAACCCACCTCTCTACTGGCTGGTGATGTGGCCATGGCACAGCAGGCAGGACTGGGGAGAAACAGCTCCACTGGAAAGGGCAGGATCTTTACTGGGACCAGTACAAGAATGGAGCAGCAGGGCAGCACTCCCTCCACCATGGGCCCTTCTGATGTTACCTCCACACCCATGGTCAGGTGAGTCACCTCGTTACCTGTGGGCAAGTTAGTTCAGTCCCGAAATAACCACATAGCGTGGGTGCGTCATGCTCCCTTTGGTTTTCATACTGATTTTCATTTCCACTTTGGCTAGTAAATGGCACTGATACCTCCCACTGACACCACCCACATATTAATCAAATGCCAAATAAAATATAACGATAAATCAGCAGGTGTGAGGCCCTCAAGTAGGCGAATTGCATGTCTAATACAATCTTTGTAGATCTAAGTAAAGATCAATTGTAGGGGCTAAGGGTGGATATGGGACTAGGCCTAACTTTCTCAGTGTTTCCTTAGTGGCAGAGGGTTGATATCGGAAGGGGCCTAACTAGGTCTCTCCACAAGGCTGATGAAACTACAGAGCTGTAGAGGCTAGGTGGAAATATGGGACTGAGCTTAACTGTGCCTAGGGGTGAGGGGTTGATATGGGATGGTACCTAACTAGGTGTCTCTCCACAGGGCTGATGATAACGACACTACAGAGCTGATGGAGGAGGCAGCCCAGGTGGTCCCGTGTCCCAGGGGGCTGAGACACTCTACCTGTCACCCACTGACCCTCCAACCCGTAGCCCAGGACAGCAGCTCCTCAACGGGGTGGGACCAGGTCTTAATGAAAGATACATTTTACAGTGTTTTGGCCAGACAAGAAATATGATTTTGAAATCTTGAAATGTTATTAGGTCGATTGAGAGTCGTGTAGTAAATTCACATTCACTAAATATTTTCCTCTGAGAATGGAGTGGAGGTATAGAGATGACTAGTGTTGGGGGACATGCTGATAATGACGAGATCCTACTATACCTCAGATGATACCACCAAGCTCCTGCACACCCCTTCCCCGGGCTTGGTCCGACCCGCTTTTTAGTTTTTTCTCCTCCCTCCAGAGGTGCAGTGTGACATCCGTAGGGCTGAGCTCCATGGGGGCAGGTGTGTGTTTGGTGTGTAGCTGAGCAGGCCCGGCCAGCAGGATGCCATGTTGCATCATAGTGACATCTACAGCAACAGTGCTTCACTACAGGACGCATCCGCACTTAATCTGGTAGAGGTCAGTATACAGACAATGGAAATTCCTGATTGATCTGGAAAAAAACAAGTTTTTATTAAATAAACAGGTAGTTGAAATATTTTTATTTCCAGTAAACATATGAGAGTATTCCACTTTGTAAAATGAACAATGACTCAGTAATTCATGCCTTCTGGGAATTGTATAAAGTCTAAAAGTTATGGGCAGAGTTAGGGCTGTGGCGGTCACGAAATTGTCAGCCAGTGATTGTCAAGCAAATAACTAACTAACTAACTAATAAGTAATTGACCGTTAATTAACATAAACCAATTTCTCCTGGCTTCCACACATCCACTGACGCAGACCTTTGGAACATCTACATTTTAAAAAGTCTAATAAACCCATGTCATATAGCCTACACCTTCAAATAAATGCATTATTTGTTTTAGGTCTAAAGAAACATGTCGTGACTTTACTTTCATTAATCTGATGACTGCTATTTATCGAATCAACTAACTATGTTTAATTGTTACCTGGTTAAATTAATCAGGTAACAATTAACTCATTAGGAATTTGGGGCACCATGAGAGCAGTTGTTTAAAGAGTTACCGTCTCCCGAATTAAACTCTAAAGGTCTTTACCCATAACATCCATAAAACAATCAACGTATTAATAATAACCTCTTATCAAATCATAATTCTGAACAGTTGTGACCTCCCGCATCTGCAAAAAAACAGCAATACTTATGATTCAGTACTACACAAATTGGTTTAATAATTTATTTCCTTGCTTACTAAATAATAACACAGGATAAACATACACACTTAATACATTAGAAAAAGGTCCCTAGCGGACTGACAAGAATATGGCTGCTTCTTACACAATGACATGGAGAGAGAGAGGGGGAGAGAGACTTATCGTTGATACATTTTAGAAACTATTCTCACATTAATCATATACTTTGCACACGAACCCGCCACCCGTTTGAAATAAGAAATCATTAATGTGTATTTACATGTGAATGTCTTTGTCCGTTGTGTTGTCCTGAACAGAACTACAGAGTTCACTTTGTTCCTGAAGCTGCTTATTTGAAGATAGGCTAGCCTGCCATGTCGATGGTTCACCTTTTGGTTATTAGAGTAGCGTACTATGGTGATTTGAGAAGAGTAGTTGAATGGTCCCACTTAAATTCACCTTTCTAGATACTTCAGTTAGGACAGCTACTCAGCTGTACCAGTGATTGTCTGAGAGGGGAGTTTTCTTCTCCACCTCTTGTTGGTATTCAGGGTTCAAACCACTTTACACAGCTGCAGCCTTGAGATGTTCTGGTCTATGAGATTCAGAGTTCAACCACTTTAGACGTGCGCTGCAACTCCCTGTCTTTCCTGGTCTAAATGTTAATTTCTTTACAAATCCTTTTATGCACTCTGGTCAACAGGGACGGTTCTGTCAGGCTAACATGCTCTCTGACCTCACTCTGGGTGTGGCTACTTACTATGCAAAGTTTATAGTAAACAATTATCTCTTATGGTGCCTAAAATCACTTTACTATCTTAACAAAAATACTTTCTGATGTTAGTATTGAAATATTGTTCCAGTATTCACTCTTTGAACGTGTTAGTCTGTTAACAAAGACCATTCCTTTGGTTAACACTGGAGGGGGAGTCTTCTTCTGCTTTAATTTACAACAGGGCATGAATTGTCATACCGGCCCAGTTCCCTCCTCCTCCTCCTCTCTGTGGGTGAAAGGGGTCTGGTTGAGTTATTCATTACAAACCTGATCTGACCCATTTGGATCCTCACAGGACAGTCATGACACATGATATGAAGAAAATGTAGTCTATTTCAGAAGAACAGAATGTCATACTCTGAGTTGTCCTTCTGTTGGGTCCTGATCTGGCAATGCCATATGGCTGTGGGCTACACTAGTTCATTTAGCGAGATTTGCTTCGATTTCCGTGGCGTCATTTTATATTATTTTATAGTATGAAGAATACAATTGAACAAGGCTGAATAAAATCAAAATAATATTTTCTCCAGGTGATTTGAGGGACTACACCCTTGTAAAGCAGATTAATGTGCTTCAGATTAATGTGCCACATTAGTTGTGATACCTACCTTATCAAAACATATAGGCCTATGGGCTAGGCTGCATGAGGTGTGCAACTATAATTTGAAAAAGTAGCCAAAAAAAGGCATTGCTTCTTGCCTTACACTGGGCATCATTCACAAGTGATAATATATAGTTCATAAGTTATGGGCTGATATTGTTACCCATCAGACTATTCTTGATTTTGTCTTTACATATACTAAATAATGTGTGAAATGTATTTCATTTAGAATGGACCATTATCATGCACCTGTTTCGAAACGGGGGCAGTGGAAAAAATAAATGTAATTTATGCACTTAAATAGCAAATGGAGAACGCTTTTCCCGTGGTTAATGTTCATACCAGCCAGGTAGGCTATGCTACTGTTGTTAAGAAAAGCAATGTGCTTAATATTAGGAAAGTTGAGAAATAAATATAGTAGGCCTAGTCTATAGAAAGATGATGGGATCCTCCTCTATTTAGTAGAAGCCATCGCTCTGTTTTCTCACACAATTGCATAGCCTTTTAGAAATGTTGTGCAACATTATCTCCTGGGCTCTCATTAAGTGTTTGGTTAAATTTTTGATGACATTTGCATTGATGTCAGAGTGGTTAGAGGGACAATAGAGTGCGGAGTACCAGTCAGTTAGCAAGTATGGTAGGCTACTAAATGACCAACAGTAGCATCAGAGCTTGGAGAAGCCTAGTTACCGTGAGTAAACAGTCACATGGAATTTGACTACCTTCATGACTCATGAATGCCAGTTTGGCCGTAATACGGTCACCGTAACAGACCTAAGTGGAGTTAGAAAGTTAGCTGTCAGAACTTCTACAATGTAAATGTACTTTTAATCCATTTGTCTGCATATTTCAAGGCATGAGTGAGATACCCAATGGGTTGGACGATACTTTTCTCATCAATCTTGAAAAAACGTGTACTTAACCTGGAAATCAACCATCCTCCATCGTTAACACATCGGAAACGAATAGCATGCTTTATTATCTAAATGTTGAAAGTGCGTGGGCAATGGAGAAAAACAAACAAAGTGGTGCAGTTTGAGGCCATGTGGCGGAGAGTGATACGGTAGCTGGAGACTGGGGTTGAGCAAGCAGGTGGGTCTGGGCAGGGGTGATGTTGTGTATGTTTGTGTGCATCTGTATGTTGCCATGTTAATGTTTTGTATTGTAAAAAATAATGACAAACATAAAATCGTACAAAAAAACGAGTATTCCACTTTAGACTATTGAAATGTATAATATATTTGTATATTTTCACACACTCGACCATGGAGGTCAGACACAGCGGGGTCGGGGAGGTGTTGCACTCCATGGTGGACCTGGAGCACTCCCGTGTGTGCTAGGGCCAGTTCTCAGAGGAATACCAGCCACTCCACTCCATGGTGGACCTGGAGCACTCCCGTGTGTGCTAGGGCCAGTTCTCAGAGGAATACCAGCCACTCCACTCCATGGTGGACCATGAGCACTCCTGTGTGTGCTAGGGCCAGTTCTCAGAGGAATACCAGCCACTCCACTCCATGGTGGACCATGAGCACTCCTGTGTGTGCTAGGGCCAGTTCTCAGAGGAATACCAGCCACTCCACTCCATGGGGAAAGAGGCCTTCGGCTTCGTGTGGCAGGCCTGCAGACTCTCAGACGGACAGAAGGTGAGACTGACAATGTGCTTCTCTTTTACTAGTAAAGTTAAAGATGGACAGTACTCACACATGTTGTGGGTACTGTAACATCATGTCAGTCCAGAGGAGACAGTGTTTTCTATACAGTACCAGTCAAAAGTTTAGAAACACCTGCTCATCCCAGGGTTTTTCTTTATTTTTTTACTATTTTCTACATTATAGAATAATATTGAAGACATCAAAGCTATTAAATAACACATATGAATCATGTAGTAAAGTGTAAAACAAATCAAAATATATTTGAGATTTGAGATTCTTCAAAGTAGTCCCCCTTTGCCTTGATGACAGCTTTGCACACTCCTGGCATTCTCTCAACCTGCTTCATGAGGTTGACCTGGAATGCATTTCAATGAACAGGTTTGCCTTGTTAAAAGATCATTTGTGGGATTTCTTTCCTTTGAGCCAATCAGTTGTGTTGGTATACAGAAGATATGTAATGCCCTGACCTTAGACATCCTTTTTATACCTCTATTTTGGTTTGGTCAGGGCGTGAGTTGGGGTGGGCATTCGATGTTTTGTGTTTCTATGATTTTCTATTTCTATGTTTTGGCCGGGTATGGTTCTCAATCAGTGACAGCTGTCTATCGTTGTCTTTGATTGGGAACCATACTTACTGTCGGTACCCTTTTTCCCCACCTGTGTTTGTGGGAAGTTAACTTTGTTTGATGGCACATAGCCTTGAGCTTCACGGTTTGTTTTGTATGGTTTATTGTTTGTTGTTGGCGTCATTTGTAAAATAAAGCAAAATGTACGCTTAACCATGCTGCACCTTGGTCCTCATCCTTCAACAACCGTGACAAGATAGCCCTATTTGGCAAAAGACCAAGTCCATAATATTATGTTATTACCGCTCAAATAATCAAAGAGAAATTACAGTCCATCATTACTTTAAGATATGAAGGTCAGTCGATGCGGAACATTTCTTCAAGTGCAGTCGCAGATATCATCAAGCACAATGATGAAACTGGCTCTCATGAGGACCGCCACAGTAAAGAAAGACCCAGATTTATCTCTGCTGCAGAGGATAAGATCCTTAGAGTTACCAGCCTCAGAAATTGCAGCCCAAATAAATGCTTCACAGAGTTCAAGTAACATACACATCTCTACATAAACTGTTCAGAGGAGACTGCGTGAATCAAGCCTTCATGTTCAAATTGCTGCAAAGAAACCACTACTAAAGGACACCAATAAGAAGAAGAGACTTGCTTGGGCCAAGAAACACGAGCAATGGACATTAGACCGGTGGAAATCTCTCCTTTGGTCTTATGAGTCCAAATTTCAGATTTTTGGTTTCAACGGCAGTGCATTTTTGAGACGCAGAGTAGGTGAACTGATGATCTCCACATGTGTTGCTCCCACCGTGAAGTATTGAGGGGAAGGTGTGATGGTGCTTTTCTGGTGACACTGTCTGTGATTCATTTAGAATTCAAGGCAGACTTAACCAGCATGGCTACCACAGCAAACTGCAGCGATACGCCATCCCATCTGGTTTGCGCTTAGTGGGACTATCATTTGTTTTTCAACAGGACACTGACCCAACACACCTCCAGGCTGTGTAAGGGCTGATTGACCAAGAAGGAGAGTGATGGAGTGATGCATCAGATGACCTGGCCTCCACAATCACCTGACCTCAACCAAATTGAGATGGTTTGGGATTAGTTGCACCACAGAGTTAAGTAAAAGCAGCCAACAAGTGCTCAGCATATGTGGGAAGTCATTCAAGACTGTTGGAAAATAATTTGGGGTAAAGCTGGTTGAGAGAATGCCAAGAGTGTGCAAAGCTGTCATTGGGGTAAAGGGTGGCTACTTTGAAGAATCTCAAATATAACAGATATTTTGATTTGTTGAACACTTTTTTTGGTTACTACATTATTCCATGTGTTATTTCATTGTTTTGATGTCTTCACTATTATTCTACAATGTAGAAAATAGTAAAATAAATAAAAAATCTGGAATGAGTAGGTGTGTCCAAACTTTTGACTGTTACTGTATATATGTATATATAACAATTACATTACATTTTACAACATGTTTAGTGTGTGCCACCCTTGTGTGTGTGTGTGTCCGCTGTTCCTCCGTTTTTTAAATCTGATTTTACTGCTTGCATGAGTTACTTGGTGCGGAGAAGAGTTCCATGTAGTCATGGATTTATGTAGTACTGTGTGCCTTGCATAGTCTGTTCTGGACTTGCCACCAGAGGTCTCTTCACAGTCCATTTATTGTGGGGTATGCATTAGTGTCTGAGCTGTGTACCAGTAGTTTAAACAGACAGCGCGGTGCATTCAATATTTTCAATCCTTCTTACAAATACAAGTGGTGATGAAATCAATGTCTCCTCTACTTTGAGCCAGGAGAGCTTGACATGCATATTATTAATGTTAGCTCTCCATGTACATTTAAGGGCCAGCCGTGCTGTCATGATCTGGGTCCATTGTTATTTTCCTAAGTTCCTCTTTGTGGTACCTGACCACATGACTGGACAGTAGTCCAGGTCCCACAATCATGTATTATCAATTTCTCTAATTTCTCAGGTGGTGGTGGTGAAGTTCATCAAGAAGGGCAGGATAGTGAGTGACTGCTTGGTAGATGACCCCATGCTGGGCCGTGTCTGCCAGGAGATCGCAATACTCACCCACCTACAACACCACAACATTGTCAAGGTGAAGAGGCAACATTTTAAAGGACTAGAGGGGATCACAACTTTTCTCTCATCCTCTTTGTGTTTTTCCTTCTCATTTCATACTTGGTTCTGTGTGGGAGGTGTTTGAGAACGAGAGTTACTTCCAGATGGTGATGGAAAAGCATGGAGAGGGCCTTCAGACGGGTACGGGACAGGAGAGGGAGACATTCTCTCTGGTTGACAATCTCAGGAAGAATGGGTGCTTTAATCTCTTGGCACCTGAGTGTAGAAAGGAAACTGAATTATGGGCACAAAAATAAAAAATACAAGTGCTAATGATGGGTATTGTGTGAAATGTCATCTCTTTATCTCTCCTCTCTTTCTTTCTCTCCCGTTCTCTCTCCGGTTGGTGGCAGCAGTGGCGTATCTGAGGAACAAAGGCATCCTCCACAGGGACATAAAGGATAAGAACATCATCATCAACACAGAGTTCCACATCAGACGTATTGACTTTGGCTCTGCCACCCTGCTAGCACCAGGGAAGTATTTCTACACCTTCTGTGGCACACTGGAGCTCCCCAGAGGAACTGTAGGGCGTAAGTACATACAGTTGAAGTCGGAAGTTTACATACCAAAGCCAAATACATTTAAACTCAGTTTGTCACCATTCCTGACATTTAATCCTAGTAAAAATTCCCTGTCTTAGGTCAGTCAGAATCACCACTTTATTTTAAGAATATAAAATGTCAAAATAATAGTAGAGAGAATGATTTATTTCAGCTTTATTTCTTTCATCACATTCACAGTGGGTCAGAAGTTTACATACAGTCAATTAGTATATGGTAGCATTGCCTTCAAATTATTTAACTTGAATCAAATGTTTCGGGTAGCCTTCCACAAGCTTCCCACAATAAATTGGGTGAATTTTGGTCCATTCCTGGTGTAACTGAGTCAGGTTTGTAGGCCTCCTTGCTTGCACACGCTTTTTCAGTTCTGCCCACAAATATTCTATAGGAGTGAGGTCAGGGCTTTGTGATGGCCACTCCAATAACTTGACTTTGTTGTCCTTAAGCAATTTTGCCACAACTTTGGAAGTATGTTTGGGGTCATTGTCCATTTGGAAGACCCATTTGCGACCAAGCTTTAACTTCCTGACTGGTGTCTTGAGATGTTGCTTCAATATATCTGCAAAATTTTCCTCCCTCATGATGCCATCTATTTTTTGAACTGCACCAGTCCCTCTTGCAGCAAAGCACCCCCACAACATGATGCTGCCACCCTTCATGGTTGGGATGGTGTTCTTCAGCTTGCAAGCCTCCCCCTTTTTCCTCCAAACATAACGATGGTCATTATGGCCAAACAGTTCTATTTTTGTTTCATCAGACCAGAGGACATTTCTCCAAAAAGTACGATCTGTGTCCCCATGTGTAGTTGCAAACCGTTGTCTGGCTTTTTTTATGGCGGTTTTGGAGCAGTGACTTCTTCCTTGCTGAATGGCCTTTCATGGTTATGTTGCTATAGGACTCGTATTACTGTGGATATAGATACTTTTGTACCCGTTTCCTTCAGCATCTTCACAAGGTCCTTTGCTGTTGGTCTGGGATTGATTTGCACTTTTCGCACCAAAGTACATTCATCTCTAGGAGACAGAACGCGTCTCCTTCCTGAGCGGTATGATGGCTGCGTGGTCCCATTGTGTTTATACTTGTGTACTATTGTTTGTACAGATGAACATGGTACCTTCAGGCGTCTGGAAATTGCTCCCAAGGATGAACCAGCCTTGTGGAGGTCTATTTAATTATATTTTTTTGGTCTACAAAGGTCTTGGCTGATTTCTATTGATTTTCTCATGGTGTCAAGAAAAGAGGCACTGAGTTTGAAGGCTGGCCTTGAAATACATCCACATGTAGACCTGTAATTGACTCAGATGATGTCAATTAGCCTATCAGAAGCTTCTAAAGCCATGACATCATTTTCTGGAATTTTCCAAGCTGTTTAAAGCCACAGTCAGCTTAGTTTCTGACCCACTGGAATTGTGATACAGTGAATTATAAGTGAAATAATCTGTCTGTAAACAATTGTTGGAAATATTACTTGTGTCTTGAATAAAGTAGATGTCCTACCTGACTTGCCGAAACTATAGTCTGTTAACAAGAAATGTGTGGAGTGGTTGAAAAACGAGTTTTAATGACTCCAACCTAAGTGTATGTAAACTTCCGACTTCACCTGTATCTCTTGGCTCTCTACTATCAACTAATGGAATGTCTTTGTCCCCAGAATACTTGTGCCAGCCCAAAACTCTAACGGGAATGTGGGAAATGGTCAGTGGGTAGATGTAGAAAACTATTGTCATATTGTTTGTCATTTTTGATGTTATTAAAAACTGTATATACCAAATATTGTAACTTAGGAAGGAAACCCTGTTTAACTGTCAAGTTCTCATCCAATCTGATGTGAATACAATTTGAAGAATGATGAAAGTATGCTTTTAAGATAGGAATGTGATTTTGGTTTTCTTTGCACATTAAGTAGCAACGCCCCGAGCGAGGTCAGAAAGCTTGTCAGTGTGATGGAACCGCCCTTTTTGACCAGAGTGCTTAAAAGGACTGGCTAAGAATGAACATATCAGACCAGACCTCTTCCTGTTTTTTCCCATGCTGGTGCTGCAGGCACTACTGCCACCATGATTCCCTGGACCTCCCTAGTGGTGTCACGCCCTGACCTTAGAGAGCCGTTTTATTTGTCTATTTGTCTATTTGGTTAGGTCAGGGTGTGATGTGGGGTGGGCATTCTATGTTTTTTATTTCTATGTTTTGGCTGGGTATGGTTCTCAATCAGGGACAGCTGTCTATCGTTGTCTCTGATTGGGAATCATACTTAGGTAGCCTGTTTTGCCACCTTAGGTTGTGGGATGTTGTTTCTTGTTCTGTAAAGCCTACAGAACGTGACGTTCCTTAATCTTTAGTTGGTTTGTTTAGTGTTCTGAGAAAATAAAGAATCATGAACACGTACCACGCTGCACCTTGGTCTACCTCGTACGATGAACGTTACAAGTGGTGTGTAACATCTTCCTAGTGCTGCCCAAAGCTCTGGCACCGTACCTGTGTGGGGCCCTGTTGTCCTTCTATGGGCTGATGTGTCCACGGATGTCTCACCTGTCATGTGACAATTGAATGAAGGGGGCTATGGGAGCAAAAAGGACTGTAAGGTCTTTGAATAATTGGGAAATATTTGGTTGAGACGTTGATCGATGAGAGGGCAACCGACAGGTAACCAAATTAAAGGAAACTTTTGAGTAAATGAGGGATACAAAGTATATTGAAAGCAGGTGCTTCCACACAGGTTTGGTTCCTGAGTTAATTAAGCAATTGATCATCATGCTTAGGGGTCATTTATTTCCAGTTGCCCATTATTTTGGCTCCATGAAGAGATCTCTGTGACTTTAAAAGAGGGAGCAGAGGGGGTTTAAAGAGTGTGTCTGTGAATGTCTCAATCTGGAGACAGCGTTTTCCACCACCATCAGCAAAATTCCAAATGATGGAATTTCTTCCGGAAGACTGGTGTCACATCCCTCCAATAGCGTTCCAGACACTTAAAGAATCAATGACGAGACACATTGAAGCTGTTCTGGTGGCTCATGGGGGCCTGTATATATTCATCCACTCAAAAAACTACCAAAAGTTAATTGAATTTGCAATGTGTTATCACTATGCTTTCAATCATCTAAAAGCGCAATTAAATTTAATTGGAAAAACAATGTACTGCTTGGATAGTTCCATCTGAGCCACTGGCTTAATCCCGTTCTCTAACCTGTATTTTTGGTTGAGTCGGAGTCTTGAATTCAACATATAATTTGTTAACTTGTTGACAAGTTAATAGGCTATTTATTGTATTTCAAAAGTGATATTGGATTGTGTTTGGTCATCAACGCAACCAAATATCAACATTTGAAGGAGGCTCATCTTCTGCTTGTATAGTTCCACCTCTGCCAGGGGCTTTAAATCCAGTTTGTCTAAAAATGTATAATTGATATGTTGGATTCAAGTCTCCATCTCAACCAAAAATCGAACTTAAAGAATAAGACTAAATCAAATTGAACTTTAAATGCACTTTTTAAATGACATTTGATTTAGTCCTATTCTTTAACTTCAATTTTTGGTAAAGATGGAGATGTGAATCCAACATATGATTTGCTTCAGAAGAGGAGGATGAGGCTCCCTCCCAGAATGGATTTACATTGATCTGGTTTGGCAGTCAGGGAGACCAAAGGGTAACTGTAGATAGATATATACTCTAGCAGGAGGTGCTGACCAACCTATTGTTTTTTTCTGATCGTGGAGATAACGTTCAAGACCTGACGCTGTTTTAAAGGTACAAATGCAACATATTTAATATAAGGTTTGTCTATGTTGAAATTTGGTGACCATGATTACATAATCATGTGGTTGAAATTTCACCCCCTAAACAACAGTTGACTTATTTCAAAATCCAATGTATCTTCGATGTAGATTCCACATCACAGTACATATTTGAAAATGTCTAAACCCGTCCACTTTCCAACGGGGCTATACATTTGTGCTATACAACGAGTAGCCTCGTTTCGCTGCCAAAAATAAAATGAAACCACATCACGTTGACAAATTATGATGAAACAATGATGAAACCTAAATATTCTGATATAACTTTTTATTTTGTAGAAAGATAAGCTTGAAATGGTGATGGTCTAATCGATTTAACAAACTATAAAGACATATCTAAGTTTAGCTTTTAAAGTGAACCATCAAATGAGTGCTTATTTCTGGTTGCTCATCAAAGTTGGCCGGCTAAATCATTGACTCTGCTTTGTATTATGTCCCTCAGATAGTCAACAACATCTGGACTCCACATCTGTTGCAGGATGTTAAAGGTGCAGTACCACAGATCATGTGTATGTGACTACCTACTTATCTACTGTATCAACCAGCATGTCAGTCTAAACTAAAGGCTGATTGTTTTTTTCGAAAATAATTTCATCAAGAATGCATGTGCACTGAATATCCACTAGAGGGCAATGGTGTTTCAAAACAGGCTTTTGACTTATGATGACACATTGCATCGACAGGTTGGGACAAAACATTGAAAATGGGCCAGAGACCCAAAAACAGAAGTGATTCAGAGACGTGAGGAAGTAGTTCTCTAAGTATAGCTCTCCTTATCCGAGTAGGATTGTACAACATAATAATGCAGCTATGAAATTATGCCATGATCCATTTAACCCCTCCCCTTGTCCCTTGTAGAGAACTGCAGCAGCATGTTTTCCACCATTCTACCCAAATGCCCCATATCGGGTTACACCTGAAAAACATACCCTTTGTTTACCCCATGCCTGAAAGATCCAAGTATCTTCATTGCTTTTATGTAGATTTACAATTATACATACCTTGCAAGTCAAAGGTTTAGACTCCTACTCATGTTTCTTTATTTGGACTATTTTCTACATTGTAGAATAATAGTGAAAACATCAAAATGATTGAAATAACACATATGGAATCATGTAGTAACCAAAAAAAGTGCTAAACAAATCTAAATATATTTTATATTTAAGATTCTTCAAAATAGCCACCCTTTGTGTTGATGACAGCTTTGCACACTCTTCGCATTCTCTCAACCAGCTTCACCCGGAATGCTTTTACAACAGTCTTGAAGGAGTTCCCATGCATGCTGAGCCCTCGTTGGCTACTTTTCCTTCACTCTGCTTTTCAACTCATTCCAAACCATCTCAATTGGGTTGAGGTTGGGGATTTGTAGAGGCCAGGTCATCTGATGTAGCACTCCATCACTCTCCTTCTTGGCCAAATACCCGTAAACAGCCTGGGGGTGTGTTTTGGGTCAGTGACCTGTTGAAAAACAATGATAGTCCCACTGAGAGCAAACCAGATGGGATGGTGTATCGCTGCAGAATGCTGTGGTAACCATGCTGGTTAAGTGTGCCTAAAATTCTCAATAAATCACAGAAAGTGTCACCAGCAAAGCACCCCCACACCATCACACTTCCTCCTCCTTGCATCACGGTGGGAACCAAACATGCAGAGATCATCACTTCACCGACTTGTCTCACAAAGACAAGGTGGTTGGAATCAAAAATCTTGAATTTGGACTCATCAGACCAAAGGACAGATTTCCACCGGCCTAATGTCCATTACTCGTGTTTCTTGGCCCAAGCAAGTCTCTTCTCATTATTGGTGTCCTTTAGTAGTGGTTTCTTTGCAGCAATTCAACCATGAAGGCCTGATTCATGCAGTCTCCTCTGAGCAATTGATGTTGAGATGTGTCTGTTACTTGAACTCTGTGAAGCATTTATTTGGGCTGAAATCTGAGGCTGGTAACTCTAATGAACTTATCCTCTGCAGCAGAGGTAACTCTGGGTCTTCCTTTCCTGTGGTGGTCCTCATGAGAGCCAGTTTCATCATAGCACTTGATGGTTTTCGCGACTGCCTTGAACATTCAAAGTTCTTGAAATTTTCCGCATTGACTGACCTTCATATTTTAAAGTAATGATGGACTGTTGTTTCTCTAACCTTCTTTCCATAATAAGGACCATTTTTTTAAAACCAAATAATGCTATCTTCTGTATACCACCCACTACCTTTTCACAACACAACTGATTGGCTCAAATGCATTAAGAAGGAAATAAATTACACACATTAGCTTTTATCAAGGCACACCTGTTAGTTGAAATCCATTCCAGGTGACTACCTCATGAAGCTGGTTGAGAAAATGCCAAGAGTGTGCAAAGCTGTCATCAAGGCAAAGGGTGGCTACTTTGAAGAATCTCAAATCTCAAATATATTTTGATTTGTTTAACACTTTTTTGGTTACTACATGATTCCATATATGTTATTTCATAGTTTTGATTTCTTCATTACTATTCTACAATGTAGAAAATATATATTTTTATTTTTTTATAATAATACAAAAAAAAATTGAATAAAGTAGGTGTGTCCTAACTTTTGACTGGTACTGTATATAAAATACAATTAATATGATAGGATATAACACAACTATGTTATTGACCAGAGTGGGATTGTAAATCAAGTAAATTGTTGTTTTTCATCCAATTAAACTTTAAAACTCTTTGTCAGCATTCAGCAATAAGGAAAGTTACTGAAGTATGTCTGATTTATACTTTACTAGTCTCCCAACTCATGCGCATACGTGACGACTCAATGAATAATCATTAGGCCTAGATTACTATTAGGCAATATCCTGTACACGATTACTCAATCGGTGTTGACAACAAAGTTTCAAGGGTTTTTGTGAAAAAGTGGACAACGTCAGGGGAGTGTTTGCAAACAAAGACCAGCCACGTGGAGGACAAAGGTACGTTGGGAAGTGCTGTTTCTGATTCCACAACTGAAATACACTACCCATAAGCACCAATATTTCTAATCGACTAGGTCGGCATATCCCGAGGATGTGACATGTATCTCCGTGTGATGTTTACACTTTGCTACAGTTCTTTGTCTCGAGCATAATAAATCATTATGTCTGGGGCATAGATACATTTATTTTTTTGTATAAGAAACATTGCCATCATACCATTTTTGGATCAAGAATTTTCGGATCAACATTTTCAGAACTTTTTTCTTGTTTTTTTCCAGCACTCGAAATAGACGAGGCGGCTCATACGAAAACTCCAGGATAAGGTAAAGTCTTTAGTCCTAACGTACTGTAAAAATAGTATTTAATACCCTACGTGTATTTCAATACGTTCTCGTATTCAATTGTGGCACTGGATAGTCGTATCCTGTTTAAGTGAATTTGGTGTGCCTTTGTTGAGCTAAGCATAATTAAGCACCGTTCAAGGTTGACGAGAAGAGGTCATCGACAATAAAAACAAAAGCTACCAGATAGGCTAATGTATAATTTATGAGATTATAATGCCTGCCATAAAGAGAACTCACGGGGTTTGTACTTTTTTGCAGTTGTTATTGTGCATATGGCTACATGCATTTTATTAAAAACGATTTAACATTCACGTTCCATTAATTGCTGCATCAATATTGACATTTAATCATTATAATGGTCGATTCCACGATGCATAATATGTCAATCCAGATCAGAATTTAATCTGCTCAAAGATTTTGTGATTTGCTTGTTTATTGCGCGTAATTATACCGAGGCTATATGACCATTCCCAATTTAGAATTCGCCTATAAACGAATCTCTCAAAAAAGACACATGACAAGATAGACATTCGGTCACTCTGGCTAGATAAGTGATAGCTGCATAGAACACTTTGTTGGCGTCTTTATGGCCAGGGCCTGGCATTTTTTGGGGGGGGCTCTCAATGTATTATTGAGAGTCAGAATAGTAGAATTCATCAGGTGCAACTTCGATATTTGGTTGTGCATCAGCAATTTTTCCCTTGTGTCAGTCACTGACAGCCACTCAATTAGCCATTTCAGCTAACAATTTTTAGATTGGTAGTTAGTCCAGCCAGCAATCAATCTAAACTTGTAGTAATCATGGCCAAATACGGACTGGACACCCAAGGCACATGCCCAGGGTCCCTGATCTTCAGGGGGCCCCATTGATTTTGGTAGTCATTCTCACTCAGATATCATATTAACATGGCATAAGTCATGGCCAAATGTGTAGAATTTCAGGAAATTAGCTTTAAAACTGCACAAATGTATCTTCGCAGCATGGCAAAATGTGTAGAATTGCAGGAAATGTACTTTAAAACTCATGTTTCTCTCCGAAGTCAAGAGGGGGTCCACTAAAATGTTTTGTTTGCGAGGTGCCTCCCCCCAACCAAATCCCGCTTAGGACCCCCAAAAGGCTAGAGCCACTGGCAAAACCTGACTCTCTTTGTGTTGCTTGATTAGAAGGAGGTGCTACGGACAATGATAAGCACACGCTAACAGGTTCCGCTTGTGCGTCTGGCTGTGTGTGCCAGGTTAAATATAGCCTGGAGGGAGAATGGCCTAATTTATCAGTAAAGCCAGACGCATTCGCTTTATGAACGACCTCTGTCCAGTAGGTGCTCACGGAGGGACAGGGCACATGCTGGTGCCTCCAAGACAATGCAAGCAAATGTCAACTTCTTTATCTTTACGAGAAAGCAGTTGCTATGAAGGATTCCATTTTTAGAAGTAATTAAACGTGTATGGTTTGAGATCGTCAGCATAGGATAGCCCACGCCTGTGGGTGTGTGTGTGCGTGCCTTCCTGTGTCCCTGTTTCACTTTTACCATCTTACCAAAGTCAGAAAACATTAGACAAAATGTGTGAGTTGATGAACAGACATGGTATACTTTATACCCGTTGAATATCCCTCCGCCTTGCCACTCTGTGGAGGTGAACAAAAGATACTTCAGAAGAGGAGGACGAGGCTCCCTCCCAGAATGGATTGACATTGATCTGGTTTGGCAGTCAGTCTTTCCGTTCGGCCCACGCAGTGAAAAGACTGTAGGCCCGGTTTTAACCGGCTTCGCAGATAGCTAGCCCACTGTTGAAAACATGATGACGTGATGCCTGTCTTTCCTTCACCTGGTTTCTTTCACAACAAACGCAATTGACATTTGGGGTGGGCCCCGCTACCGTTGCACAACAACCTCTCTCTCTCTATAGTCTCTGTGATTATGGCCTTGTCAACTGTTGCACTGTGCCCCCGGGGCACAATTTAGCTGTTACTCTCTCGCGGGAATTCCACTAATGGTCAGTATGTAGACAAACGTAGCTGCTGCTCATGTTGGTATCTGTACTGATGGCGCAATAGCCATGACAGGGAGACACAGTGGAGTGGTAACACACGTGCAAGCAGTTGCTCCCTACGCCACTTGGGTACACTGCAGCATCTACCTAGAGGCTCTTGGGTACACTGCAGCATCTACCTAGAGGCTCTTGGGTACACTGCAGCATCCACCGAGAGGCTCTCGCTGTCAAGTGAATGCCTGACAGCTTGAAAGATGTTTTGGACACTACCTTAGAAATGGTTGACTTTGTTAAGGCAAGGTTCCTAAACTCTCGTGTATTTTCTGCACTATGCACTGATATGGGCTGCAACCATGTAACGCTTTTATAACATACAGAAATGCGCTTTTTATCAAGGGGAAAAGTATTGACACTCTTTTTAAAATAGAGAGACGAGCTTAAAGTTTTCTTTACTGACCATAATTTTCACTTGTCTGACCGCTTGCATGATGACTAGTTTCTCACACAACTGGTCTATCTGGGTGATGTTTTTCTCGCCTGAATGATCCGAATCTAGGATTACAGGGACTCTCCTCAACTACATTCAATGTGGACGGGACAAAATTGAGGCTATGATTAAGAAGTTGGAGTTCTTCTCTGCCTGCATTAATAAGGACAACACACAGGTCTTTCCATCATTGATGATTTTTGTGTGTGCAAATGAACTCAAGTTTACAGACAATGTCAAATGTGATATAGAGAAGCACCTGAGTGAGTTGGGTGTGCAATCCCGGATGACACAAACAACTTGATCCATTATCCCTTCCATGCCCTGCCTCCAGTCCACTTACCGATATCTGAACAAGAGAGCCTCATCGAAATTGCAACAAGCGGTTCTGTGAAAATGTAATTTAATCAGAAGCCACTGCCAGATTTCTGGATTGGGCTGCGCTCAGAGTGTCCTGCTTTGGCAAATCGTGCTGTTAAGACACTGATGCAACCATGTGCCTATGTGAGAGTGGATCCTCGTCCCTCACTAGCATGAAAACTAAATACAGGCACAGACTGTGTGTGGGAAATGATTTAAGACTGAGACTCTCTCCAATACAACCCAACATTGCAGAGTTATATGCATCCTTTCAAGAACACCTGTGGTGAGTTATTCACCATTTTCAATGAACAAATACGGTTTTATATGTAAGATGGCTAAATAAAGAGCAAAATTATTGATTATTATTATTTTATTATTTGTGCCCTGGTCACTTCTTATGAGCCGGGTTGTGACAAACTCACACTCGTTCTTATGTTTAATACATTTATTGTATAGTGTGTGTGGGGCAGGCTTACAATGATGGCAAAAAACAACATTTGAGAGTGCGCTGACCCTGGTGCTGGAGGGGGTGCGCAGCTGGAGGTTGAATGTTTGAAGGGGTTCGGAACTATAAAAAGTTTGAGAAACACTGCTCTATTGTGATGCAAGATACTGTATCTCTACCCTGAAGGCTTTGGAATGGTTTGTTCAACTCGTTCTCTTCTCACTGAAGAGCAAAGTAGGTTGTTTCCCTTATGACTTCTTTATATCTACTGCCTCTGTTGTGTACTTCTTTTGTCAAATTCATCACAGCAACAATGGTTCAAGTTAAGCTTAAGTTCATGTAGCTTGTATAACTTGATTTATACGTATATATTGTACGATTTGATCTCGAGTTACACAGGCTTAAAACACATCTATAACACATGTATAATCAGATCTACAGTTCGATAGGGTATAACGCAAAACATATAAGCTGATTTACACTTATATAGGCTTATAACATTCTCTCTCTCTCTCTCTATAATGTATCGGGTATAATCTGATTTAAACATACAGGCCTGTAAAACCTGTAAATAGTAGCTTGATCCACACATTCATTTACCAATTTCTAAATGATTTTCTGTCTTTCTTCCAGGTATCCGGTAGTTCTACAGAGCAGCAGCCATGGTGTTGATCCTGGGCAGACGGCTGAACAGGGAGGACTCTGGGACCCGGGACTCCCCCGCTGTCAAACGAAAGGTGCACACCAAACCCACTCATTTCATCAGAATTCAGAGTTCATCTTAGCTGTTTATTTTGTCCAAAAATGTAAACAATATACTGAAATTATACTGAGGTGCATTTGTGTTGATTTTAAATCCAGTGTGTTTATCTTGTCTTGAAAAGCAATTAGAAGTGCAAATTGAAGCAATCATTCCCCAGTGGCAAATAAAAACATAATAAAACATAGTAAAACATAATAAAACATAGTAAAACATAATAAAACATAAAACATAATAAAACATAGTAAAACATAATAAAACATAGTAAAACATAATAAAACATAAAACATAATAAAACATAGTAAAACATAATAAAACATAAAACATAATAAAACATAGTAAAACATAATAAAACATAGTAAAACATAATAAAAACATAATAAAACATAAAACATAATAAAACATAGTAAAACATAATAAAACATAGTAAAACATAATAAAACATAGTAAAACATAATAAAAACATAATAAAACATAAAACACAATAAAACATAAAACATAATAAAACATAGTAAAACATAATAAAAACATAATAAAACATAAAACACAATAAAACATAAAACATAATAAAACATAGTAAAACATAATAAAACATAGTAAAACATAATAAAAACATAATAAAACATAATAAAACATAATAAAACATAGTAAAACATAATAAAAACATAATAAAACATAAAACATAATAAAACATAGTAAAACATAATAAAACATAGTAAAACATAATAAAAACATAATAAAACATAATAAAACATAATAAAACACAGTAAAACATAATAAAAACATAATAAAACATAATAAAACAAAATAAAAACATAATAAAACATAAAACATAATAAAACATAATAAAACATAAAACATAATAAAACATAATAAAACATAATAAAACATAAAACATAATAAAACATAATAAAACATAAAACATAATAAAACATAATAAAACATAATAAAACATAAAACATAATAAAACATAATAAACATAATAAAACATAATAAAAACATAATAAAACATAATAAACATAATAAAACATAATAAAAACATAATAAGTCATAATACACATAGTAAAACATAATAAAAACATAATAAAACATAATAAAACATAAAACATAATAAAACATAATAAAAACATAATAAAACATAAAACATAATAAAACATAATAAAACATAGTAAAACATAATAAAACATAGTAAAACATAATAAAACATAATAAAAACATAATAAAACATAATAAAACATAATAAAAACATAATAAAATATAACACATAATAAAACATAATAAAACATAATAAAACATAGTAAAACATAATAAAAACATAATAAAACATAATAAAACATAATTAAAACATAATAAAACATAAAACATAATAAAACATAATAAAACATAAAACATAATAAAACATAATAAAACATAATAAAACATAAAACATAATAAAACATAATAAAACATAATAAACATAATAAAACATAGTAAAACATAGTAAAACATAATAAAAACACAATAAAACATAATAAAACATAAAACATAATAAAACATAAAACATAATAAAACATAATAAAACACAATAAAACATAATAAAACATAAAACATAATAAAACATAATAAAACATAGTAAAACATAATAAAACATAGTAAAACATAATAAAAACATAATAAAACATAGTAAAACATAATAAAACATAATAAAACATAATAAAGCATAATAAAAACATAATAAAACATAAAACATAATAAAACATAATAAAACATAATAAAACATAATAAAACATAATAAAACATAATAAAAACATAATAAAACATAACACATAATAAAACATAATAAAACATAATAAAACATAGTAAAACATAATAAAAACATAATAAAACATAATAAAACATAATTAAAACATAATAAAACATAAAACATAATAAAACATAATAAAACATAAAACATAATAAAACATAATAAAACATAAAACATAATAAAACATAATAAAACATAATAAAACATAATAAACATAATAAAACATAGTAAAACATAATAAAAACATAATAAAACATAATAAAACATAAAACATAATAAAACATAATAAAACATAAAACATAATAAAACATAATAAAACATAATAAAACATAATAAAACATAGTAAAACATAATAAAACATAGTAAAACATAATAAAAACATAATAAAACATAGTAAAACATAATAAAACATAAAACATAATAAAACATAATAAAGCATAATAAAAACATAATAAAACATAAAACATAATAAAACAGTAAAACATAATAAAACATAGTAAAACATAATAAAAACATAGTAAAACATAATAAAACATAGTAAAACATAAAACACAATAAAACATAAAACATAATAAAACATAGTAAAACATAATAAAAACAATAAAACATAATAAAAACATAGTAAAACATAATTGGCCTAGAAGCGAAACACACAGTTACATTCCCCCTTCCCCACCCCCTTAGTTTACTAGTCAATGCAGGAACACCACTTTGGACCATAAAATCAAACTCATCATTAAACATTTTCTCCCTCCCCAAGGTGTTCGAGGTGGACTCCAAGACGCTGACCGGTAATGAAGTGCTGGACTTCTCCTCCGGCTCCTCCCACTCAGAGGCCATTTTGCAGGTGTTCAATGAGTTCCGCGACAGCCGCCTCTTCACCGACGTGGTCATCAGCGTGCAGGGCCGCGAGTTCCCCTGCCACCGCGCTGTGCTCTCTGCCTGCTCCTCCTACTTCCGCGCTATGTTCTGCAACGACCACCGTGAGTCACGCGAGATGCTGGTGGAGATCAATGGCATTCTGGCCGAGGCCATGGACTCCTTCCTCAGCTACGTCTACACAGGCCGCGCCAAGATCACCACCGACAACGTGCAGTTCCTATTCGAGACCTCCAGCCTCTTCCAGATCTCCACGCTGCGTGAAGCCTGCGCCAAGTTCCTAGAAGACCAACTAGACCCTTGCAACTGCTTGGGAATCCAGCGATTCGCAGATGCCCACTCTCTGAAACAGCTAGCCAGCCGCTGCCGCTCATACGCCCTTGCCAGCTTCCCTGATGTGGCCCAACACGAGGAGTTCCTGGACCTGAGGAGGGACGAGCTGGAGGAGTACATCTGCAGTGACGAACTGGCCATCGGGAAGGAGGAGGTGGTGTTTGAGGCGGTGATGCGCTGGGTGTACCACAGTGTGGAGCCCCGGAGGCCCGTGCTTAAAGAACTGCTGCACCACGTCCGCCTGCCCCTGCTGCACCCCAACTACTTTGTCCAGACAGTGGAAGGAGATCAGATCATTCAGACCGCTCCAGAGTGCTACCAGCTCCTCCACGAGGCCCGACGGTACCACGTACTGGGCAACGAGATGATGTCACCCAGAACCCGCCCACGCAGGTATAGTGCAGGGGATGCTGGGAGGTGTAGTTCAGAGGGATCCAACTTAGTCACTCTCTTCTATTCAATTCAATACAACTTTATTTTCCCTCAAGGATAAATGAATATGGAACATCTTTTGGGACCGAATGTTCTGATACATCTAAGCAGGGCTAGTTATCTTTATTGTGTATGTTTCTCTGGAGTGGTGCTGTGTTGTGCATTCAAATCAAGTCACATTTGATTTGTGACAAGGGCTGAATACAACATTACTCTGAAATGTTTACTTACAAGCCCTTTCCCAACAATGCATAGTTAGAAACTACCACCAAAGAAAAGGAAATAGTATCACAATAAAATAACACTAACGAGGCTATATACAAGGAATACCGGCACCAAGTCACTGTGCAGGGATAATAATATAATATAATATAAATAATATATGCCATTTAGCAGACGCTTTTATCCAAAGCGACTTACAGTCATGTGTGCATACATTCTACGTATGGGTGGTCCTGGGAATTAAACCCACTACCCTGGCGTTACAAGCGCCATGCTCTACCAACTGAGCTACAGAAGGACCACCTACAAGGTAGTTGAGGTAATGGATGTCATATGTACATGTAGGTCGGGGTAAAGTGACATTGTTGTTGCTCTGTGTAGTGTTTCTGTGTTGTTGTATTTCTCCACAGCGTCTAGTGTTTAGTTTATTTGTTATTTGGCATATATGCTGAAACAGGAAGTGTTGTGACTGTGTATGGTACAGTTCCAGATCTATCTTCTTCCTCGCCAGAGAGCTGGAAAGCAGATTATGGGTCATTTCTATTTCCTCTTGGCTTGTCACTTATCTGACACTCATTTTACGGAGATTAACTCGGATCCCAAAGTATTAGAAATGTCTGTTTGCAAACGAAAACACCTGCCGTTTATCTTAGCTTTACTCTTAGTTCGGTCAAATAACCACCCACCTTTTCTTCTGTGAGGGAGAGAGAGAGAGATGAGACCGAGAGAAGGGTGAGGTAGAATGTCAGTGCTCGCTGTTCACTGTTTTCTCCCTCACATGAACTCATAACCCTTTGCTTGTGTGTTATTGTGCAGACAGAGACTCATTTAGTTTGTTCTGTAGTCCCATTTTGAAATGGAAATGTGTCATGAGGTGGAAAGCCATCCACATTCCGGTTTGCTGACAGAATAGGTAGGTTGCAAGCATTCGTAGCCTGAACCACATGTGCGTTGGATCTTGTTTTAATAGCAGAAGTGAAGCAGTGTGTCACATACATGTTTATTGTAATGTTGTGTGTTTGTGTACAATATACTGTAGATAGGTTCATGTGAATGTGTGTGCCTCTGAGTTCACCCATATCATTTTCCATTGCTCTTGAAAAGCAACCTAAATACATACAGTATCTGCTGTTTAGACGCCACTGGTTTAAACACTGCTGTTCTCTTGTCTATGGAGTTGTTAAGTATTATTTGACTCTGGGTGTCAGTTAGATAGCCGGGAGGTGACGTGTCTCTCTCAGGCGTACCGTGTCAGTATCCAGGCAGATCACAACAGACCAGACATAGAGCCTCCTGTATGTTTGTCTTTGTCTGTGTGTGTAGCCTCGGGGGCCATGAGTTTCAGCTCCTGCCAACAGATGCATGCCATCTCCATTCTCCACCCTCCAAACCCCAAAATGGTCCCCATGGGGAAACTCTGGGGGTCTGACTGCCCTCTATTGATCTCTCACATACATGTGTCTGACCTGAGCTAATCTTTACCAGACAGGTGGGGAATGTAGGACAATATAGACTAATATAGGCAAAAGTGCACAAAACACGTTGTTAACTAGCATGTCATTGAGTTTGATTTCGAGTTAGCTTAGCATTTCATCCAGGTGGGGATGTTTTGAAGTTTAATTATAAAGATGAATGTTTCTTTGACAGTATCGTGGAGTTGAAGGGGATCATGCTATAGCCCAGGCATACACTTTCCAAACAGGCCCGATTGGGAAGCATTTGGATGTATTATTGAGGTCATTGATATTCAGTGGAGTAGAGCCTTTAAAAGGCCAATTCTGTTCTTAAGAAGACTGCATTTTGCCAGGCAGACAAATACAATCATGGAAAGTATTACACATTACACGTTGTGAATTACCAATCTAAAGCTGTGCAGCATACTGCCTTCTCTCTTTCACTTTAGTCATGAATCAAAACTGACTCGCCTGTATTGTGCTGTTGCTGGGTTGTGTCTTGTTGCTGTCTCATTTTTCCACTATTACCTGTAGAGGTCGACCGATTATGATTTTTCAACGCCGATACCAATACCGATTATTCAGACTTCCGGCGCCGACTGAGATGGCCGCCTCGCTACGTGTTATTTCTTACATTAGTACCCCAGGTCATCTTAGGTTTCATTACATACAGTCGAGAAGAACTACTGAATATAAGATCAGCGTCAACTCACCATCAGTACGACCAAGAATATGTTTTCCGCGACGCGGATCCTGTGTTCTGCCTTACAAACAGGACAACGGAATGGATCGCTTGCAGCGACCCAAGGAAACGACTACGAAAAAGAGGGAAACGCGGCGGTGTTCTGGTCAGACTCCGAAAAAGGGCACATCGCGCACCACTTCCCAGTATTCTTCTTGCCAATGTCCAGTCTCTCGACAACAAGGTTGATGAAATCCGAGCAAGGGTGGCATTCCAGAGGGACATCAGAGACTGCAACGTTCTCTGCTTTACGGAAACATGGCTTACTGGGAAGACGCTATCCAGGGCGGTGCAGCCAACGGGTTTCTCCACGCATCGCGCGGACAGAAACAAACATCTCTCTGGTAAGAAGAGTGGCGGGGGCGTATGCCTCATGACTAACGGGACATGGTGTGATGAAGGAAACATACAGGAACTCAAATCCTTCTGTTCACCTGATTTAGAATTCCTCACAATCAAATGTAGACCGCATTATCTTCCAAGAGAATTCTCTTCGATTATAATCACAGCCGTATATATGCCCCCCAAGCAGACACATCGATGGCTCTGAACGAACTTTATTTAACTCTTTGCAAACTGGAAAACATTTATCCGGAGGCTGCATTCATTGTAGCTGGGGATTTTAACAAAGCCAATCTGAAAACAAGACTCCCTAAATTTTATCAGCATATCGATTGCGCAACCAGGGGTGGTAAAACCTTGGATCATTGTTACTCTAACTTCCGCGACGCATATAAGGCCCTGCCCCGCCCCCTTTCGGAAAAGCTGACCACGACTCCATTTTGCTGATCCCTGCCTACAGGCAGAAATTAAAACAAGAGGCTCCCACGCTGAGGTCTGTCCAACGCTGGTCAGACCAAGCTGACTCTACACTCCAAGACTGCTTCCATCACGTGGACTGGGACATGTTTCGTATTGCGTCAGATGGGAATATTGACGAATACGCTGATTCGGTGTGCGAGTTCATTAGAACGTGCGTCGAAGATGTCGTTCCCATAGCAACGATAAAAACATTCCCTAACCAGAAACCGTGGATTGATGGCAGCATTCGCGTGAAACTGAAAGCGCGAACCACTGCTTTTAATCAGGGCAAGGTGTCTGGCAACATGACTGAATACAAACAGTGCAGCTATTCCCTCCGCAAGGCTATTAAACAAGCTAAGCGTCAGTACAGAGACAAAGTGGAATCTCAATTCAACGGCTCAGACACAAGAGGCATGTGGCAGGGTCTACAGTCAATCACGGACTACAAGATGAAATCCAGCCCAGTCACGGACCAGGATGTCTTGCTCCCAGGCAGACTAAATAACTTTTTGCCCGCTTTGAGGACAATACAGTGCCACTGACACGGCCTGCAACGGAAACATGCGGTCTCTCCTTCACTGCAGCCGAGGTGAGTAAGACATTTAAACGTGTTAACCCTCGCAAGGCTGCAGGCCCAGACGGCATCCCCAGCCGCGCCCTCAGAGCATGCGCAGACCAGCTGGCCGGTGTGTTTACGGACATATTCAATCAATCCCTATACCAGTCTGCTGTTCCCACATGCTTCAAGAGGGCCACCATTGTTCCTGTTCCCAAGAAAGCTAAGGTAACTGAGCTAAACGACTACCGCCCGTAGCACTCACTTCCGTCATCATGAAGTGCTTTGAGAGACTAGTCAAGGACCATATCACCTCCACCCTACCTGACACCCTAGACCCACTCCAATTTGCTTACCGCCCAAATAGGTCCACAGACGATGCAATCTCAACCACACTGCACACTGCCCTAACCCACCTGGACAAGAGGAATACCTATGTGAGAATGCTGTTCATCGACTACAGCTCGGCATTCAACACCATAGTACCCTCCAAGCTCGTCATCAAGCTCGAGACCCTGGGTCTCGACCCCGCCCTGTGCAACTGGGTACTGGACTTCCTGACGGGCCGCCCCCAGGTGGTGAGGGTAGGCAACAACATCTCCTCCCCGCTGATCCTCAACACGGGGGCCCCACAAGGGTGCGTTCTGAGCCCTCTCCTGTACTCCCTGTTCACCCACGACTGCGTGGCCACGCACGCCTCCAACTCAATCATCAAGTTTGCGGACGACACAACAGTGGTAGGCTTGATTACCAACAACGACGAGACGGCCTACAGGGAGGAGGTGAGGGCCCTCGGAGTGTGGTGTCAGGAAAATAACCTCACACTCAACGTCAACAAAACTAAGGAGATGATTGTGGACTTCAGGAAACAGCAGAGGGAACACCCCCTATCCACATCGATGGAACAGTAGTGGAGAGGGTAGCTAGTTTTAAGTTCCTCGGCATACACATCACAGACAAACTGAATTGGTCCACTCACACTGACAGCGTCGTGAAGAAGGCGCAGCAGCGCCTATTCAACCTCAGGAGGCTGAAGAAATTCGGCTTGTCACCAAAAGCACTCACAAACTTCTACAGATGCACAATCGAGAGCATCCTGGCGGGCTGTATCACCGCCTGGTACGGCAACTGCTCCGCCCTCAACCGTAAGGCTCTCCAGAGGGTAGTGAGGACTGCACAACGCATCACCGGGGGCAAACTACCTGCCCTCCAGGACACCTACACCACCCGTTGTTACAGGAAGGCCATAAAGATCATCAAGGACATCAACCACCCGAACCACTGCCTGTTCACCCCGCTATCATCCAGAAGGCGAGGTCAGTACAGGTGCATCAAAGCTGGGACCGAGAGACTGAAAAACAGCTTCTATCTCAAGACCATCAGACTGTTAAACAGCCACCACTAACAGTGAGTGGCTGCTGCCAACACACTGTCATTGACACTGACCCAACTCCAGCCATTTTAATAATGGGAATTGATGGGAATTATGTAAATATATCACTAGCCACTTTAAACAATGCTACCTTATATAATGTTACTTACCCTACATTATTCATCTCATATGCATATGTATATACTGTACTCTACATCATCGACTGCATCCTTATGTAACACATGTATCACTAGCCACTTTAACATGCCACTTTGTTTACTTTGTCTACACACTCATCTCATATGTATATACTGTACTCGATACCATCTACTGTATGCTGCTCTGTACCATCACTCATTCATATATCCTTATGTACATATTCCTTATCCCCTTACACTGTGTATAAGACAGTAGTTTTGGAATTGTTAGTTAGATTACTTGTTGGTTATCACTGCATTGTCGGAACTAGAAGCACAAGCATTTCGCTACACTCGCATTTAACATCTGCTAACCATGTGTATGTGACAAATAAAATTTGATTTGATTTGATTTATTGGAGGGCCAAGAAAGCCGATACCGATTATTCGGCCGATTTTTATTTATTTATTTGTAATAATGACAATTACAACAATACTGAATGAACACTTATTTTAACTTAATATAATACATCAATAAAATCAATTTAGCCTCAAGTAAATAATGCCAAAACAAAGTGTGGGAGAAGAAAGTAAAATTGCAATATGTGCTATGTAAGAAAGCTAACATTTCAGTTCCTTGCTCAGAACCTGAGAACAAATGAAAGCTGTTGGTTCCTTTTAACATGAGTCTTCAATTTTCCCAGGTAAGAAGTTTTAGGTTGTAGTTATTATAGGACTATTTCCCTCTATACCATTTGTATTTCATTAACCTTTGACTATTGGATGTGCACTTTAATATTGCCAGTGTAACAGTATAGCTTCCGTCCCTCTCCTCGCTCCTCCCTGGGCTCGAACCAGCAACACAACGACAACAGCCACCATCGAAGCAACGTTACCCATGCAGAGCAAGGGGAACAACTACTGGAAGGCTCAGAGAGAGTGACGTTTGAAACGCTATTAGCGCGCTAACTAGCTAGCTATTTCACTTCGGTTACACCAGCCTCGGGAGTTGATAGGCTTGAAGTCATAAACAATGCTTGATGCACAACAAAGAGCTGCTGGCAAAACGCACGAAAGTGCTGTTTGAATGAATGTTTACGTGCCTGCTTCTGCCTACCACCGCTCAGTCAGATACTTAGATACTTGTATGCTTGTATGCTCAGTCAAATTATATGCAACGCAGGACACACTAGATAATATCTAGTAATATCATCAACCATGTGTAGTTAACTAGTGATTATGATTGATTGTTTTTTCTAAGATAAGTTTAATGCTAGCTAGCAACTTACCTTGGCTTACTTGTGGAGTGTAACAAGAGAGAGGCAGGTCATATTGCGTTGGACTAGTTTAACTGTAAGGTTGCAAAATTGGAACCCCCGAGCTGACAAGGTGAAAATCTGTCGTTCTGCCCCTGAACGAGGCAGTTAACCCACCGTTCCTAGGCCGTCATTGAAAATAAGAATGTGTTCTTAACTGACTTGCCTAGTTAAATAAAGGTTAAAAAAAAATCTATATTTTTTTAAATCGGCAAATCTGCGCCAATTTCCGATTGTTATGAAAACTTAAAATCGGCCCTAATTAATCGGCCATTCCGATTTATCGTCGACCTCTAATTACCTGTATTGTGTATGTTCATCTGGAGTGGTGCTGTGTTGTGTATTGTTGCTCTGTGTAGTGTTTCTGTGTTGACTTATTTCTCCACAGCAACTAGTGTTTTGTTTATTTGTTATTTTGTTGTGTCTTGTCACTGTGCTGTTGTTTTATTACTGCCCCACCTCACCTGTATTGTGACCTTTTCTTCCCCTCTCCTATTCTTATTCTCTCTCTCTCTGCAGGTCAACAGGCTTCTCAGAGGTGATCGTGGTGGTGGGGGGCTGTGAGAGGGTCGGGGGGTTCAACCTGCCTTACACAGAGTGTTACGACCCTGTGACAGGAGAGTGGAAGTCCCTGGCCAAGCTCCCAGAGTTCACCAAGTCAGAGTACGCCGTCTGTGCCCTCCGCAACGACATCCTGGTCTCAGGTGAGCTCCTCACCCTTTGCTTGCCACCCTAAGGAGAGATCAACACGGATTAGTCATGGAAGAATCTCATATTGATTATTTAAAAAATGAATAGGTTATGTCATGACAGAGATCAGGAAGTACTCATGGGAGTTACCAATTCCAATTGGTAAATTAGTATTAACCCTCTTTCATTGTTTAACTAGAAAGACTGGTTAAGTCTGTACCATATAGCTGTCACTTAATCAGTTGTCTTGAAAATAAACGAGACGAGGAAAGGAACCACTTAACACTATTGGAGGAAAGGAGACTATAGCTCTATTAAGGGAAGAACTCTATTAAAGCCTATTAATACGCAGCCTTAAGAGTACCTCAGCTTTGTGGTCCCTCACTGTGGAGTAAAGGAAAGGGAGTAATGTGATGGCCGTTTGCCACGTATTTGTTATACTCCAGCCCGTTTTAAAAAGAAGAAAATGTAAGAGCAGCATCTGGACACACTCTGCAGGCGTGGTGCCCAGGGAGGCCCTTATTGGCCAGCTCATGCATCTCTTCCCATTGGCCAAGAGCCAGGGTCACATGGCTCTTTGCTCTTTATAGCTTTCAAGGATAAAGTCGCTTCTACAGTTTGATCTATGGTCAGTTTAAAATGTTTCATCTAATGGTTGAGGTTAGTGTTTAGGGAAGGTTAGCTGATCCTAGATCTGTGTCAGTGGGCAACTTCTACCCAGAGTGTTTATAGCCTTTTGACCGGGCTGATTAATGCTGGGAGAAGTGTGCTGCCAAGTTTGGCACAAAATACCCTTTTTAAAGCCTCACTGGACCCAAATTGAACAGGGCAGCGGTATAATAACGTCATCTACACTCCCTAATGAAAACAGCATGGGTTCTATTGAAATACCATACCCCAGGCTTTCGCTCGAATTAGCTGTAAACAAACATTTAAACATATATTTTGTCATGACAGCTAACACATTAGAGGAGTTGGCTGCAAACTGATCTGAAACTATAGGCTAATAAAGAACCATCATCACAGAAACATATAAATCTATCCAACTTTGACAAAGGTTGTATTGGGTTTAATGTACATTGTGGGATTTACATCATAGCATTGGTGCTAATTGGGATTGTTTTCGCTCAAAAGCAATTAATTAGCCTCAGATAACAAACATGCTAAAACAACAAATCTGCCAAAGTACAGGGAGAAAAGAGACAAAGAATGAAAAAAGAGAGAGAGAGGTTCACAGTCTGCCCATGAGGGAAAGAGTACATTTTATTTGTCTTGTACTCTACTTGTGCCAAGTCCTCACGTGTGAGCTATCAATCTCTCTCTCTCTTTCTGTTTCTCTCTCTCCCTCTGTCCCCCTCTCTCCTTCCCTCTCTGGCTCTCTCACATTCTCTGGAGGGTGTCACTGCAGCAGTACAGCTGCACTAAAGCCCCGTCTGAAATAGGATCAGAATGAGACGAGCATGGAACCCTCCAGTCTGTCTGGACCGTTACTGTCACTGACTGCGACCTTAACCCTGGACGTGACTGTCTTTCCCACACTGACCGCATAATTCAGCTCACAACACTCACTGTCAATGACCACAATATCTGACCAATAGTTTGCCTGTCAACTCTCCTCTAAGGGAATCCTGAGGTGAACTTTTATGTAATCGTCATGCCACATGATCAAGATCAACGGTTCATTTTATTGGACTCCTGAGTGACATGTTTTGTATGATAGGAAGATGTATGCAGTATCAACTGTCGACAGTTAGCAACATTAGCAATGACATGTGTGGAAGAACAGGGGAATGTGGCTCAGAATCAGCATCACACACAGCATCAACCCTAAACATGACCCTGGCCATGACTGTCTTTCCCACAGTGACTGCATACTTGAGCTCACAACACTCACTATCAATGATCAATATGACCAAACGGTTCACCTCTCCACTCACCATTGTGGGAATCCATACTTGAGCTGGTGTCAGTGGGACATTTGGGTGGCCATTTGAGCACATTAACCAAACCAACCATGTTTTGTATGATAGGAATATAACATTTCTTAGCTGAATTTGGCTGTATTCTCCCAGATTATATGAATGTATACTGTATGAAAAGTCGACAGTTAGCCACGTTTATCTGAAGCTGCTTGGTCTGCTAGCATAGCTGCTATCAATCTGGCTTGGCTTCCTTGAAAGCTTGAACACAGCCCGCGATATGGTTAACCCTTGTGGGTGGGACTGCGGATTGTTCTGGGCTTGTGGCTGTTTAAATCACTGCTGTTGTCCATCTGCCCTGCGACCTGTCCTGGCTTGAGCTGCATGGAGTACGAGCAGTAGCCAACGTTGCTACCATGCTGTCAAAAGCTAATGAAGAGGACAGTGTTTCTCTATCACAGGTGCGTGATCTTTTAAATCAACAAAAATATGTCTAAAAGCAGTTGTCACAGCAACAGGAAAATAGCTTCAAGAGCTTTATCCAAATAATTGTCCATTCAACTAACAAAAGAATGGACGATCTGACCAGAGATGTCCAGTACCTTAACAACAGTTTGTAGTTCTACCAGGAAGAGGTGGATGTCCTGAAAGAGGCTTGCAGCAAGATGACAACAAACTGTAAGTCTGTGAGAGATTACATCAGCAAAGTCTGTTAATCATTATTAACAATGACTGGGAAAACAGATGATCTATTCCAGATGGAATAATATTGTTGTGGATGGCATACCAGAGTCTCTACATGTGAACTGGACAGAGTCTGAGGTGCAATTGAGAAATATTATCACAGAAAAGCTGCAGATGGATCATAGGAAGATTGAGGTGGAGCACGCCCACGGGACTGGAAAACCTGTAACCGGCCCACGGGACTGGAAAACCTGTAACCGGCCCACGGGACTGGAAAACCTGTAACCGGCCCACGGGACTGGAAAACCTGTAACCGGCCCACAGGACTGGAAAACCTGTAACCGGCCCACGGGACTGGAAAACCTGTAACCGGCCCACGGGACTGGAAAAACTGTAACCAGCCCAGGTGACAGACACAGGCCAATAGTGGTCAAGTTCCTAAGGTTCAAGGATAAGATGGCTGCTCTGAAGAGAGCCAAGAACTTGAGAGGAACCAACATCTTCCTCAACAAGGACTACTCGTAAGCTGTGTGCCAGAGGCAAAAAATAACGGCCAGAGACAGTGGGGATTTGCTACAGCAGGGCAATTGTCAACCCTCCCTCCCAAAAATCTGGGAGAAGTGAGAGGGCTACATCACACACACACACACGCACGCACGCACGCACGCACAGACGCACGCACGCACGCACGCACGCACACACACACACACACACACACACACACACTGTGCACCAACTGACACTCACAAGTGCCTGATTGACTGACTTTATTGGCCGAACAAAGTTATTTTCATGCTTTTTTATTTATTTATTCTTATATTATGTCTATCTCTGATAAGTTACCCGGGAAAGGGCTAAAAATAGCCCATATATATATATATATATATATATATGTAGCCTTAGAAATATGGTTAATGAAATCAATAACTTCCTAACAACAGATAACATTCATATGCAGTTGAAGACGGAAGTTTCCATACACCTTAGCCAAATACATTTAAACTCCGTTTTTCACAATTACTAACATTTAATCCTAATAAAAAATCCCTGTCTTAGGTCAGTAAGGATCACCACTTTATTTAAAAATGTGAAATGTCAGAATAATAGTAGAGAGAATTATTTCTTTCAGCTTTTATTTCTTTCATCACATTCCTAGTTTGATATAAACTCAATTAGTATTTGGTAGGATTGCCTTTAAATTGTTTAACTTGGGTCAAATGTTTTGGGTAGCCTTCCACATGCTTCCCACAAGTTGTTTGAAGGCACAGTCAACTTATTGCATGTAAACTTCTGACCCACTGGAATTATGATACAGTGAAATAATCTGTCTGTAAACAATTGTTGGAAAAATTACTTGTGTCATGCACAGAGTAGATGTCCTAACCAACTTGCCAAAACTATAGTTTGTCAACAAGAAATGTGTAAAGTGGTTGAAAGATTAGTTTTAATGACTCCAACCTTAGTGTATGTAAACTTCCGACTTTAACTGTATAAGCCCTCTCTGAGACCCACTTAGATAATTCCTTTGATGATACAGCATTAGCAATACATCTACAGAAGATACGGGAATGGGAACATTTTTGCTTGTCATTTAGAGTTTTGTAAAGTTAGTGTGGGTGAGGTGGACAAATTATTGTTGTCCATCAATAATGAGAAACCACCTGGTATTGACAACTTAGATGGAAAGCTACTGAGGATGGTAGCAGACTATATCCCCACTCCTATTTGTCATATCTCTCATCTGGATATGGATGAATGTTTTTGTCCTCAGATCTGGAGGGAAGACAAAGTCATGCCACCACCCAAGAATGGTAAAGCACCCTTTACTGGTTCTAACAGCCAACCAATAGGCTTGTTGCTGATTCTTAGAAAACTTTGGGGAAAAAACTAATTAATTGCTATTTATCTGTAAACAAATTAATAACATACTTTACCTGCATTGCTTGCTGTCTGGGATTTTAGGCTGGTGTCATGACGTTGGCCTGGGGGTAAGTTTATGACAGTCATAAATACCTCTTACCCCCTTGTTCCTCTCTCTACCCTACTGATGTGACATTTGAAAACCCCTTGGTTAACATAGAGAATCTGGGAACATCAGAAGGTGGGGGGAAATGAACTATATTCTGGTAATCTAACCTAACCACCAGCGTAGCCTAGTGGTTAGAGCGTTGGACTAGTAACCGGAACGTTGCGAGTTCAAACCCCCGAGCTGACAAGGTACAAATCTGTCGTTCTGCCCCTGAACAGGCACTGTTCCCAGGCCGTCATTAAAAATAAGAATATGTTCTTAACGGACTTGCCTGGTTAAATAAAGGTAAAATAAAAAAATAAAAATTGAACATGCGGTACTACTTACTGAAAATTATGTCAGTTCGGTTGTCATCTGAGACAATGATAGGATGATATAAACTCTACAGTGGAAAGTCTACACATCAGAGTTATCGGATTCACATGGAATTGTTGTTCAATTTAAATGTTTGAATATAAAATTATTGGTGACGAGATTAAATGTAATTTTAGCTTCCAAATGAGAGATTTGGGCTTACATAAGGTTAGGGCTCTGCGTGGCTCTCAGTGGCCCGCCCCTGTGAAGAGACATGGGTTATACAACTTTTCAAACACACCCTTTTCGCTCCACTATATAAAGCCTTGACGAAAATGTAACCTTCTGTTCCGAGGATGTGAGGACAACGGTCCGATGTCAGAATGGTTCAGATAATAACTACAGAACGAAGCCAACCTCAGCGTGAGCTTTGGTTGCGAATGGTATGAACTTTGAACTCTTTTTCACTACAGAAGTGATACCTCCTAGCCGTTGAGTTAGCAACAGCAGCTGCAAACGTAGGCTAGGAAAGAACAGACAGAGTATTCCGTCTACCACACAACGACGTTACTACAACGTATTCAATTTACCACCAGAGACATTCTTCAAAGGTCTCGGTTGGGCAACACGGCCTTCCATCTACCACCAACCTACCGAAGCGCAGCTCAGAGTAAATATTCATTGCATATTCCTTTTCCAAATGGGCGGTAATTTAGAATGCATAACATACTGTATTTACAATAGCACAGCTTCGACCTTCTTTCACTCAAACCCAGCCCCTTTTCTTTTGACCAACTGTCATATCTGTTCCGCCCGCTAGGGACAATTGCCTTTATGACTTAATTTGTAATCAAGGTATAATTAATTCTGTGTTTATGTAATTCTGTGTGATTAGTTAAGTATTTAGTAAATAAATATTTAACCCAATTTTGTATTGCTGATTCAACTTGTTAGCCAGGGTTCGTGAAGGTTTACAAGAATTTACAACTTTCAGATGAGACTGAATTAAGGTGACGATTAATATTGACTGCTATTGATGTAAATATTACTAGGTCTTTAAGAGTTTATTCGGAAGATAACAGCTCTATACATTTTATTTTGTGGTGCCTCTAGTTAATGACATTTTCATGATTAGCTCAATCAGGTAATATTAATTACGGAGAAAGGATTTTATAGGATAGCATGTCGTATCACTTAATCCGGCATAGCCAAAGACACGACACTGGGTTTCTGTACCGCACTTTGTGACATCAGCTGATGTAAGAAGGGCTTTATAAATACATTTGATTGACTTTCAGCATGCTTGATAACAACATAAATGACGGGACTGACACAAATGATTGATGAATGGTTGAAAGAAAAGAATAACAATAAGATTGTGGGAGCTGTATTGATAGATTTTAGTGCTGCTTTTGATATTATTGACTTTCAAACTCTGCCATATCACAGAAGCCTGTGTGTCTATGTATGCTAATGATTCAACATTATACACGTAAGCAACCACGTCTAGTGAAATCACTGCAACCATAAACAAAAAGTTTTAGAATGGATGGTCAGTAATAAACTAATCCTGAACATCTCTAAAACTAAAAGCATTGTATTTGGTACAAGTTTTCCCTAAGTTCTAAACCTCCACTAAATCTGATAGTGAATAATGTGGCTGTTGAGCATGTTGAGGAGACTAAATGACTTGGTGTTACGTTGGATACAAAAACTTTCATAGTAAAAACACATTGATTAAATGGTTAAAAAGATGGGGAGAGGTCTGTCCGTGGTAAAGAGATGCTCTGCTTTTTTGGCACCCCACTCCACAAAACAAGTCCTGCAAGTGCCAAGTTTGATCTTATCTTGATTACTGCCCAGTCATATGCTCAGGTGCTGCAAAGAAGGACCTAGAAAAACGTGTTCTTCACTGTAATCGGAGGGATAATATCAACAGTATGCATGCCGGTCTCTCTTGGCTAAAACTAAAGGAGAGACTGATTGCATGGAACTACCTTTCACCTCGGATTGCTCAAGTGAACAGCAAACCTGGCTTTAAAAAACCCGTAAAAACCATGTAAGAGCAACACCTCATGGCACAACACCTCATGGCACAACACCTCATGGCACAACACCTCATGGCACAACACCTCATGGCACAACACCTCATGGCACAACACCTCATGGCACAACACCTCATGGCACAACACCTCATGGCACAACACCTCATGGCACAACACCCCATGGCACAACACCCCATGGCACAACACCTCATGGCACAACACCCCATGGCACAACACCTCATGGCACAACACCCCATGGCACAACACCTCATGGCACAACACCTCATGGCACAACACCTCATGGCACAACACCATTTTTACAACACCTCATGGCACAACACCCCATGGCACAACACCCCATGGCACAACACCCCATGTTCAACACCCCATGGCACAACACCTCATGGCACAACACCTCATGGCACAACACTCATGGCACAACACCTCATGGCACAACACCTCATGGCACAACACCTCATGGCACAACACCTCATGGCACAACACCTCATGGCACAACACCTCTCCCCTATTTGACGTATTTGATGAAGCTCCCGACAAACAGTTATTGTTACGTTAATTCCTGAGGTAGTTTGGAATTCGTTAGTGAATGTTGCATCCTCGGACAGACCATTTTTACACGCTACGTGCTTCAGCACTCGGCAGTCCTCTGTGAGCTTGTTTGGCCTACCACTTCACAGCTGAGCCGTTGTTGCCCCTAGACGTTTCCACTTCACAATAACAGCACTTATAGTTGACGTGGGTAGTTCTAGCAGGGCAGAAACTTGACAAACTGACTTGTTGGAAAGGTGGCATCCTATGACGGTGCCACGTTGAATGTTACTGAGCTCTTCAGTAAGGCCATTCTACTGCCAATGATTGTCTATGGAGATTGCATGGCTGTGTGCTCAATTGTATATACCTGTCAGTAATGGGTGTTGCTGAAATAGCCAAATCCATAAATTGGAAGGGGTGTACACATAGTTTTGTACATATAGTGTATATACATGTAGGTAGGGGTAAAAGTGACTAGGCAATCAGGATAGATAATGAACAGAGTAGTGTGTGTGTCAGTGTAGTATGTGTGAGTTTGTGGGTAGAGTCCAGTGAGTATGTATAGAGCCAGTGCAAAAAAAGGTCAGTCAATGCAAATAGTCTGGGTAGCCATTTGATTAAGACAGGTTACCTTGGCGATGTTGGGCACAGGGGCTATGGTGGTCCGCTTGAAACAAGTAGGTATTACAGACTGGGTCAGGGAGAGGTTTAAAATGTCAGGCTGGTCCGCGCATGCGCTGAGTACGCGTCCTGGTAATTCACCTGGCCCTGCGGCCTTGTGAATGTTAACTTCGGCTACGGAGAGCAGGATTACACAGTTGTCCGGAACATCTGGTGCTCTCATGCATGGTTCAGTGTTGGTTACTTGGCGAGCATAGAAGGCATTTAGCTCATCTTGTAGGCTCGCGTCACAGGGAAGCTCGTGGCTGGGTTCCCCTTTGTAATCCGCGATAGTTAATTTGTATTAATGCCAGAAGCTGTTTTCAATCATAGGAAATGGAGGAAACATTATGTACAAAAAAAGTTCAGATCAGCGCAAACATGACAAAATAGCGCAATTTGTCATGAGCCCGTAAAACGGTTGCTATTCACTCCAGTGCCATTCTTTTCTTGATGCCCCTCTCCTTGACATTTCCTAAGGGGTATTTTTAGTTTGTTCCTCTCTACGATCTCATGATTAGGAGTATGTGACCAACACTTGCTTCCTGTGAGAACGGACCTGGTTTGAAAGGCTTATGAGTAGGTTCAATGTCATGAAGTATTTGAGGCTTTTTTTGTCTATAAAACTGGTTCTTGTCATATGCTTTGTTTGTTTTTTGGAGACCGATAGGGGCCTATAGGGTAGTCATCAATACCTTGTGTTCTGAATGACAGACAGACACAACTATTAGAGGGTTATACAATAGTCCCATACCCCTAAAAAGTAACAATGTATTGTGTGCATGTAACCATACTTAGTGTCAGCTGTGCCTTAATAAATGTGGCCTTGACATTTCAACCCAAATACATAACCCATTCACAGTTTGGATGTTGCTCAAGATCAACTTATTCTATTTGTGAAGAAATGTCTTTATTAGATGAAATTGGTTTGAATTGGAACCAAGGGCTTATTTTGGGGTAGATACAGGCTTAGTTTTTTTGGCTATTGCTATGTGTCAATACAATTACATTTGAGATTAGTGAAAACAACCAAAGACGATGACAAGTTAGCTAAAAAACGGTAAACTACACTCACGCGTTGAGTAACTTTGCCTAACACTCTGGCTAGCTCTCAGAGTTAATGCCTAGGCTTGAGTTCAGTGGGCTAACATCATCGTAAGTCACTCAGTGTCAAGGCTAACGGTGTTGTGTGTGTTTTCCAGGGGGCCGTATCAACGGCAGAGATGTGTGGATGTACAACTCTCAGCTCAACCTATGGATCCGAGTTGCTTCACTCAACAAAGGACGCTGGAGACACAAGATGGTGGTCCTACTGGGGAAGGTAAGCAGATCACTGTTCAAACACCCTGTTATTTCATCATCTTCGTCTTTATCTAATTATATATACAGTGCCTTGCAAAAGTATTCAGACCCCTTGGATATTGTCACAATTTATTGTTACAAGGTGGGATTTAAATGGATTGAATTGTCAGTTTTTGTCAACAATCTACACAAAATACTCTAACGTCAAGGTGGACCAAAAAATATAGGTTTTTCTTTTTATAAGATGAATAAAAATTAACTAATTAACTAATAACTAAAATATAGTGTTTCTGGGTAAGTTTCTAAGAGCGTTACACACCTTGATTGTGCAATATTTGCCTATTATTCTTCTCAAAATTCTTCAAGCTCTGTCATGTTGGTTGTTGATCATGGCGAGACAGCCATTCTCAAGTCTGAAGTCTATTTCAAGCAGATTAAAGTAAAAACTGTAACTTGGCCACTTAGGAACATTCAATATCTTCTTGGTGAGCAACTCCAGTGTAGATTTGGCCTTGTGTTGTAAGTTATTGTCCTACTGAAAGGTGAATTCCTCTCAGTGTCTGGTGTAAAGCAGACTGAAGCATGTTTTGCTCTAGGTTTTTGCCTGTGTATCCCTTTGCCCTGTTTTTTGCAGTATTGCTTTATTGCCTTGTAGCATACAATATTCATGTTTTGGAATATTTTGTGTTTTCACTTAAGTCATTATTGTGTCATTATTGTGTCATTTAAGTCATTATTGTGAAGTCACAATGTTGTTGAGCCATCCTAAGTTCTCTCCCATCACAGCCATTGAACTCCGTAGCTGGTTAAAATCACCATTGGCCTCGTGGTAACGTTCCTGAGCAGTTTCATTCCTCTCCTGCAGCTCAGGGACGACTGTATCTTTGAGGTGTCTGGGTGGTTTAATACATAATACACAGCATAATTATTAACTAGACCATGATTAAAGAGATATTCAATGTCTGTGTCAGGTATACTACCTCTCCGGTGTTCGAGGTTACCAGGCTGCTCATTATTACGCACACCTGTCACCATCGTTACGCGTACCAGCACCTGATCAGACTCACCTGGACTCTATCGCCTGCCTGATTACCTTCCCTACATATGACACTCCCTTTGGTTCTTTCCCCAGGCGTTATTGTTTCTGTTCCAGTGTTCATGTCTGTGCGCCACCCGTGTTTCTTGTTTTGTTATATGTACATTTATTTGTTAAATACACTCCCTGAACTTGCTTCCCGACTCTCAGCGTACACGCTAGTCTTGATTTGTGATTGTTACCCATCACTGCCCTTATTTAGGAGGCTTTTGAAAAGCTCCCTGCTCTTTGTAGTTGAATCTGTGCTTGAAATTCAATACTTGACTAAGGGACCTTACAGATGTTGTATGTATCTGGGACAGAGGAAGGGTTAGTCATTTAAATATCATGTCAGACAGACTGAGTCCATGTGATTCGTTAAGCCACATTTTTACTCCTGAACTAATTTAGGCTTGCCTAAACATAGGACCTGAATACTTATACAATAAATATATTTTAGTTATGAAATGTTTTATTAATCTTCCACTTTGAGTATATTATTGACACAATTATTATTGACAAAAAGACAATTAAAACCATGTTAATCCCACTTTGTAACACAATAAAATGTGAAGAACTCCAAGGGGTCTGGACAAAGTAAGCAGGTGATCTCCCTTTACAGATCTTTGATCAGACACCCATTACTTCTCTTCCTGTTTATCTACAGTGTCTTCAGAAAGTATTCATATCCCTTGACTTGTTCCACATTTAGTTGTGTTACAGATTCCACATTTAGTTGTGTTATATATATTTTTTCTCTCTCTACACACAATACCCCATAATGACAAAGTGAAAACGTGTTTTGCAAATTTTTTGCGAGACAGCGATTCTCAACTCTTGCCATAGATTTTCAATCCGATGTAAGTCAAAACTGTAACTATGCCACTCAGGGACATTCAATGTCGTCTTGGTCAGCAACTACAATGTATATTTGGCCTTGTGTTGTTGTCCTGCTGAAAGGTGAATATGTCTCCTAGTGTCTGTTGGAAAGCAGACTGAAATAGCTTTTCCTCTATTTAGGATTTAGCCTGTGCTTATCTCTATTCCGTTTCCTTTTATCCTAAAAAACTCCTTAGTCCTTGTCGATGACAAGCATTTATTTTTTATTTATTTCACCTTTATTTAACCAGGTAGGCAAGTTGAGAACAAGTTCTCATTTACAATTGCGACCTGGCCAAGATAAAGCAAAGCAGTTCGACAGATACAACGACACAGAGTTACACATGGAGTAAAACAAACAAACAGTCAATAATACAGTATAAACAAGTCTATATACAATGTGAGCAAATTAGGTGAGAAGGGAGGTAAAGGCAAAAAAAGGCCATGGTGGCAAAGTAAATACAATATAGCAAGTAAAACACTGGAATGGTTGTTTTGCAATGGAAGAATGTGCAAAGTAGAAATAAAAATAATGGGGTGCAAAGGAGCAAAATAAATAAATAAATTAAATACAGTTGGGAAAGAGGTAGTTGTTTGGGCTAAATTATAGGTGGGCTATGTACGGGTGAAGTAATCTGTAAGATGCTCTGACAGTTGGTGCTTAAAGCTAGTGATGGAGATAAGTGTTTCCAGTTTCAGAGATTTTTGTAGTTCGTTCCAGTCATTGGCAGCAGAGAACTGGAAGGAGAGGCGGCCAAAGAAAGAATTGGTTTTGGGGGTGACTAGAGAGATATACCTGCTGGAGCGTGTGCTACAGGTGGGAGATGCTATGGTGACCAGCGAGCTGAGATAAGGGGGACTTTACCTAGCAGGGTTTTGTAGATGACATGGAGCCAGTGGGTTTGGCGACGAGTATGAAGCGAGGGCCAGCCAACGAGTGTACAGGTCGCAATGGTGGGTAGTATATGGGGCTTTGGTGACAAAACGGATTGCAATGTGATAGACTGCATCCAATTTGTTGAGTAGGGTATTGGAGGCTATTTTGTAAATGACATCGCCAAAGTCGAGGATTGGTAGGATGGTCAGTTTTACAAGGGTATGTTTGGCAGCATGAGTGAAGGATGCTTTGTTGCGAAATAGGAAGCCAATTCTAGATTTAACTTTGGATTGGAGATGTTTGATATGGGTCTGGAAGGAGAGTTTACAGTCTAACCAGACACCTAAGTATTTGTAGTTGTCCACGTATTCTAAGTCAGAGCCGTCCAGAGTAGTGATGTTGGACAGGCGGGTAGGTGCAGGTAGCGATCGGTTGAAGAGCATGCATTTAGTTTTACTTGTATTTAAGAGCAATTGGAGGCCACGGAAGGAGAGTTGTATGGCATTGAAGCTTGCCTGGAGGGTTGTTAACACAGTGTCCAAAGAAGGGCCGGAAGTATACAGAATGGTGTCGTCTGCGTAGAGGTGGATCAGAGACTCACCAGCAGCAACAGCGACCTCATTGATGTATACAGAGAAGAGAGTCGGTCCAAGAATTGAACCCTGTGGCACCCCCATAGAGACTGCCAGAGGTCCGGACAGCAGACCCTCCGATTTGACACACTGAACTCTATCAGGGAAGTAGTTGGTGAACCAGGCGAGGCAATCATTTGAGAAACCAAGGCTGTCGAGTCTGCCGATGAGGATGTGGTGGTTGACAGAGTCGAAAGCCTTGGCCAGATCAATGAATACGGCTGCACAGTAATGTTTCTTATCGATGGCGGTTAAGATATCGTTTAGGACCTTGAGCGTGGCTGAGGTGCACCCATGACCAGCTCTGAAACCAGATTGCATAGCAGAGAAGGTATGGTGAGATTCTAAATGGTCGGTAATCTGTTTGTTGACTTGGCTTTCGAAGACCTTAGAAAGGCATGGTAGGATAGATATAGGTCTGTAGCAGTTTGGGTCAAGAGTGTCCCCCCCTTTGAAGAGGGGGATGACCGCAGCTGCTTTCCAATCTTTGGGAACTCAGACGACACGAAAGAGAGGTTGAACAGGCTAGTAATAGGGGCGGCAACAATTTCGGCAGATACTTTTAGAAAGAAAGGGTCCAGATTGTCTAGCCCGTTTGTAGGGGTCCAGATTTTTCAGCTCTTTCAGAACATCAGCTGAATGAATTTGGGAGAAGGTGAAATGGGGAAGGCTTGGGCGAGTTGCTGTTGGGAGTGCAGTGCTGTTGACCGGGGTAGTAGTAGCCAGGTGGAAAGCATGGCCAGCCGTAGAAAAATGCTTATTGAAATTCTCAATTATGGTGGATTTATCAGTGGTGACAGTGTTTCCTATCTTCAGTGCAGTGGGCAGCTGGGAGGAGGTTTTCTTATTCTCCATGGACTTTACAGTGTCCCAGAACTTTTTTGAGTTAGTGTTGCAGGAAGCAAATTTCTGCTTGAAAAGGCTAGCCTTGGCTTTTCTAACTGCCTGTGTATAACGGTTTCTAGCTTCCCTGAACAGCTGCATATCACGGGGGCTGTTCGATGCTAATGCAGAACGCCATAGGATGTTTTTGTGTTGGTTAAGGGCAGTCAGGTCTGGGGAGAACCAAGGGCTATCTGTTCCTGGTTCTAAATTTCTTGAATGGGGCATGTTTATTTAAGATGGTTAGGAAGGCATTTAAAAAAAATATCCAGGCATCCTCTACTGACGGGGTTGAGATCAATATCCTTCCAGGATACCCCGACCAGGTTGATTAGAAAGGCCTGCTCGCTGAAGTGTTTCAGGGAGCGTTTTACAGTGATGAGTGGAGGTCGTTTGACTGCTGGCCCATTACGGATGCAGGCAATGAGGCAGTGATCGCTGAGATCTTGGTTGAAGACAGCAGAGGTGTATTTAGAGGGGAAGTTGGTTAGGATGATATCTATGAGGGTGCCCGTGTTTAAAGGCTTTGGGGGGGTACCTGGTAGGTTCATTGATAATTTGTGTGAGATTGAGGGCATCAAGTTTAGATTGTAAAATGGCTGGGGTGTTAAGCATGTTCCAGTTTAGGTCGCCTAGCAGCACGAGCTCTGAAGATAGATGGGGGGCAATCAGTTCACATATGGTGTCCAGAGCACAGCTGGGGGCAGATGGTGGTCTATAGCAGGCGGCAACGGTGAGAGACTTGTTTTTAGAGAGGTGGATTTTTAAAAGTAGAAGTTCAAATTGTTTGGGTACAGACCTGGATAGTAGGACAGAACTCTGCAGGCTATCTTTGCAGTAGATTGCAACACCGCCCCCTTTGGCAGTTCTATCTTGTCTGAAAATGTTGTAGTTTGGAATTAAAATTTCTGAATTTTTGGTGGTCTTCCTAAGCCAGGATTCAGACACAGCTAGAACATCCGGGTTGGCAGAGTGTGCTAAAGCAGTGAATAGAACAAACTTAGGGAGGAGGCTTCTAATGTTAACATGCATGAAACCAAGGCTATTACAGTTACAGAAGTCATCAAAAGAGAGCGCCTGGGGAATAGGAGTGGAGCTAGGCACTGCAGGGCCTGGATTCACCTCTACATCGCCAGAGGAACATAGGAGGAGAAGAATAAGGGTATGGCTAAAAGCAATAAGAATTGGTCGTCTAGAACGTCTGGAACAGAGAGTAAAAGGAGGTTTCTGGGGCCGATAAAATAGCATCAAGGTATAATGTACAGACAAAGGTATGGTAGGATGTGAATACAGTGGAGGTAAACCTAGGTATTGAGTGATGAAGAGAGAGATATTGTCTCTAGAAACATCATTGAAACCAGGAGATGTCATTGCATGTGTGGGTGGTGGAACTAATAAGTTGGATAAGGTATAGTGAGCAGGACTAGAGGCTCTACAGTGAAATAAGCCAATAAACACTAACCAGAACAGCAATGGACAAGACATATTGACATTAAGGAGAGGCATCCTTAGTCGAGTGATCAAAAGGGTCCAGTGAGTGGAGAGGTTGGTTTGGGGGTCACGGCGATTTAGACAGCTAGCCAGGACATCGGTAGCAAACTAGCATAGGATGGTCTGTTGTTAGCCACCTCTTGCGTTCCGTCAGTAGATTAGTGGGGTTCCGTGTGGTAGAGGGGATTAGTCCAAATCACACAACAACAAAAAAATAAAAACAATAGATATAGTTATAGAGGCCCAAGAAGAAACATAATAATAATAAAAATAAATAAATTGTCCGATTGTCTATTCTGGGAGCAGCCGGTAAGACAGCTAACGTTTAGCAGGCCGCAGATGGGCGTTCAGGTAACGTCGCGACGGAGGAGCCAGCCGGATCTCCTTCGGGTAGATAATGTCGGCAGTCCAGTTGTGAAGGCCCAGTGGGGCTCCGCGTAGGCAGTAAAACGGGTCCGGATAGGTGACTGCAGCCCAGGAGTGATTGACGGAGCTCAGGAGTGATTGACGGAGCTGGCTAGCTCCGGAGTAATTGATGTTTGCTCCGGAATCGACGAAAGCAGATAGACACACGGATAGCAGCTAGCTTGCTGTGAGATCCGGGAATGAATGTTCAGAGAGCAGTTGAAATCCAGGGACATGGAGAGAAAAATTGGTCCGGTATGTTCCGTTCCGAGCCGCGCTGCGCCGTACAAAACTGGCGATAGATTTTCGAGCTAAAGGATAGCTGATGACCACAAACCGTGGTTAGCTGAATACTAACGATTTGCCAGTAAAGAAGCTAACTAGCTTCTGAACTAGCTTCTGATTAGCTTCTGGCTAGCTCCTGGCTAGCTTCTGGCTAGTTTCTGGCTAGCTTTTTGGCGTTTCTGGCTAGCTTCTGGCTAGCTTCTTGAAGGATTACAGATTTGAGGTAAATAATACTTATTTATAAATATAAATTGGTGAGGCGGGTTGCAGGAGAGTGTTTTGAAGATGAGTTGATGGAAAATAAAAATAAAATGTATGTGAAAAAAGTTGTAAATATATATATATACAGGACACGACAAGACGAGGACAAAAGACATCTGAACTGCTATGTCATCTCGGGGTGCTAAGCATACCATAACATGATGCAGCCCCATAATGCTTTGTATTCAGGACAGTTTTTAGTGGCTTATTGCAGACAGGATGCATGTTTTGGACTATTTTTATTCTGTACAGGCTTCCTTCTTTTCACTCTGTCATTTAGGTTAGTATTGTGGAGTAACTACTGTCCTAACACAGCCATTAAACCCACCATTGGCCTCATGGTGAAATCCCTGAGCAATTTCCTTCCTCGCCGAAAGTGTCTGGGTGTACTTATACCCCATCCAAAGTGTAATTAACAACTTCGCCATACTAAAAGGGGTATTTTTTTTACCCGTTTACCAGTAGGTGCACTTCTTTGTGAGGTAGTGGAAAACTTACCAGGTCTTTGTGGTTGAATCTGTGTTTGAAATTCAGTGGTTGAATCTGTGTTTGAAATTCACTGCTCGACTGAGGGACCTTACAAATAATTGTATGTGTGCGGTACAGAGATGAGGTAGTGTGGTGGCATTTTTCTGCTTTACCAAATGAGGAAAGAGTTACAAACTTCACACACCAGTCAGAGTTACACTTAAACCACATATTTTTAATAATAGCTTTGCAATAGCCTTTTTGACTTTCAATTATGCACTATCTCTAATGAACCATTGAAAAGTACCAACAGAAAAGTACAAAGATCTTTTATAGCCAAGATACACCCCTCTCAACTTACATGACAAATAACAGGATCTTAGGAACAGTTCACAAAGGTTCAGATTTGTATGAAAGATAGCTATAAAACATACCAGACAGTTACTGCTGTGTCAACAGTTCTCATTGTAAAGACCAGTGTCTGGCCCCCTCCTACTCCAAACTGGAACCTGTCTCATCCTGGTACGGTAGAGCACGATAACATTACCTCATGTTATCTGGAATGCTCTTTAGGCTTTATTTCCTCAAAGACATCGTAAATCTCCTCTGTCAATGCTATCTCATAGAGGCCCATCCTCATTGGAACACACACACAATACTCTATTCTGTCGATTGTAGCAACTATTATAATATAATACAAGCATTGTAACATAATCTTTATAACATAATCTAGCAATTTTCCACGACAGTAGTCATTCTAAAGTCATGTTAAACACTATTATTGCAAGTAGGGTTGCAAAGGGTCAGAAACCTTCCGGTAAATTTCAGAAATTTTTCCAGAAATTTTCCATGGGAGGTTAAGCCCGGGAATTTTGCTTAATTTCATCATAAAAGTTAGCTTATAACACTGACCTTTGTTGTGGGATACACATAAGGCAATTCTAGGTCTTGTGACATATTTTGTTTAAACTATCCCCAATTCAATGGAATTGCAACCCTCTGCATGCACAGTGCATTCTTCCATCACATGTGCAGTGCCCTCTTCCATCACATGTACAGCCGATTCTCAAGATCTTGCACACTAATGAGATGCTATTGAGCCCACACTACTACACAGTCCTGCTTACTGGTACGTTTTGATTACAATACTGGGGGTGGGGGTGAATATATTTTATGACATGATTTTTTGATAACTAGTAAATAGTAGCCTACAGCAAAGTTTGTTTAAGTAATTTCTAACTTGTTAACAATTTCTGCTAGTTAGTTTTTGGTACCATGTGGGTTTTAGCTTGCTTGAGCCTGCTAACTGAGGAGTGTTAATTCACCTGTTTCCATACAAGTTTCACTTTAAAACATGTATCTTACAAAGGAGTTGTTTTAATCTAACTGCTTAAATATTTATCTGTACATGGAATATCATTTGTTTTTATTTTGACTTATTTTTTTATAATCTTTACAGGAAAATGCCACAGGCACTATCTGATGTGTGGAGACATTTCACTGCAGCTAATGTAGAAGGAAAAGCTGTGTACATTTGCGAATACTGTGCCAAATCATATGTGAAGAATGCAACAAAGATGCAGAATCATCTGGCCAAATGCATAAAGTTCCCTCAGCGCTCACAGAAAGTAACCTCTGACAAAAGTCCCTCTACTTCTATTTGAGGTGAAAATGATGAATCAGACACCTTATCGATAGCAACAGCTCATGGTCCTCCTGGAATCAGAAGTTATTTTTTATGGAGGAACGTAGTCAGAGAAATGCTGATGAATGTCTTGCTCGAGCTGTGTATACACCCCTCCAACCAGAGATGCTTTATCTACTCATTTGCTGGATGCAGAGTTCAACAGAGTTCAAATGAAGGTCAAGCAAATCATAGAGAAAGCAGACTGTATTGCAATCATCTCTGATGGGTGGTCGAATGTTCGTGGGCAAAGAATAATTAACTACATCATCTTCACCCCTCAGCCAGTATTCTACAAGAGCACAGACACAAGAGACAACAGACACACCGGTCTCTACATTGCAGATGAGCTGAAGGCAGTCATCAATGACCTAGGACCACAGAAGGTATTTGCACTGGTGACAGACAATGCTGCGAACATGACGGCTGCTTGGTCTAAAGTGGAGGAGTCCTAACCTCACATCACACCCATTGGCTGTGCTGCTCATGCATTGAACCTGCTCCTCAAGGACATCATGGCACTGAAAACAATGTATACACTCTACAAGAGAGCCAAGGAAATTATTAGGTATGTGAAGGGTCATGAAGTTATAGCAGCAATCTACCACAGCAAGCAAAGTGAGAAGAATAAGAGCACCACATTGAAGCTGCCCAGCAACACCCATTGGGGTGGTGTTGTCATCATGTTTGAAAGTCTCCTGGAGGGGAAGGAGTCTCTCCAAGAAATGGCCATATCACAGTCTGCCGATATGGACAGCCCCATCAAGAGGATCCTCCTGGATGATGTATTTTGGGAGAGAGTGATAAGCAGCCTGAAACCTATAGCAGTAGCCATTTCACGGATTGAGGGAGACAATGCCATCCTGTCTGATGTTCAGACTCTGTTTTCAGATGTAAGAGAAGAAATCCGTACTGCCCTTCCCACTTCACTGTTGCTCCAAGCAGAGGAAATTGCGGTTCTGAAATGCATCAAAAAGCGTGAAGACTTTTGCCTGAAGCCCATCCACGCCGCAGGGTACATATTGGACCCCAAGTATGCTGGCAAGAGCATCCTGTCTGGTGCAGAGAACAACAAGGCCTATGGGTCATCCCTACCGTTTCTCGCCACCTTGGCCTGGATGAGGGTAAGGTTCTTGGCAGTCTGGCGAAGTACACTTCCAAACAAGGGCTTTGGGATGGAGATGCAATATGGAAGTCGTGCCAATATATCTCATCAGCCACCTGGTGGAAGGGACTTTGTGGATCTGAGGCTCTTTCCCCTGTTGCCTCCATCTCTCTCCAAATCCCATCAACATGAGCCGCCTCAGAAGTTTACATACACTTAGGTTGGAGTCATTAAAACTCGTTTTTCAACCACTCCACAAATTGAATGTTAACAAACTATAGTTTTGGCAAGTCAGTTAGGACATCTACTTTGTTCATGACACGAGTAATTTTTCCAACAATTGTTTACAGACAGATTATTTCACTTGTAATTCATTGTATCACAATTCCAGTGGGAGAAGTTTACATGCACTAAGTTGACTGTGCCTTTAAACAGCTTGGAAAATTCCAGAAAATAATGTCAATGCTTTAGAAGGTTCTGATAGGCTAACTGACATAGTTTGAGTCAATTGGAGGTGTACCTGTGGATTTATTTCAAGGCCTACCTTCAAACTCTGTGCCCCTTTGCTTGACATCGTGGGAAAATCAAAATAAATCAGCCAAGACCTCCGAAAAATAATGTAGACCTCCACGTGTCTGGTTCATCCTTGGGAGCAATTTCCAAACGCCTGACGGTATCACGTTCATCTGTACAAACAATAGTACGCAAGTATAAACACCATGGGACCATGCAGCCGTCATACCACTCAGGAGGAGACGTGTTCTGTCTCCTAGAGATGAACATATTTTGTGCGAAAAGTGCAAATCAATCCCAGAACAACAGCAAAGGACCTTGTGAAGATGCTGGAGGAAACGGGTACAAAAGTATCAATATCCACAGTAAAACGAGTCCTATATCGACATAACCTGAAAAGCTGTTCGGCAAGGAATACGTGATTTCTCCAAAACCGCCATAAAAAGCCAGACTACGGTTTGCAACTGCACATGGGGACAAAGATCGTACTTTTTGGAGAAATGTCCTCTGGTCTGATGAAACAAAATTATAACTGTTTGGCCATAATGACCATCGTTATGTTTGGAGGAAAAAGGGGGAGTCTTGCAAGCCGAAGAACATCATCCCAAACATGTGATACAGTGAATTATAAGTGAAATAATCTGTCTGTAAACAATTGTTGGAAAAATAACTTGTGTCATGAATAAAGTAGATGTCCTAGCTGACTTGCCAAAACTCTAGTTTGTTAACAAGAAGTTTGTGGTTGTTGAAAAAACGAGTTTTAATGACTCCAACTAGTGTATGTAAACTTCCTACTTCAACTGTGTTATAGTAGAATGAGGAAGAGTGGATACACAGTAGTTCTCCATATCCTAGATGTGATATGACATTGGTCAGCAGCAGGCAGAGAATATAAGTTAGTCATGAATTGCTCCAGTGTTTTTCATTGGTGTCCCCTCCCCCTATTCTCTTTTAGAAATGGTATCATCAATCCACACTGTTGAACTTTTAGAGTCTAGTTTTCCATCTCTGCCTTCTGGCTAATAATGACATCATGTGATTAGCATCTCATGCTTCCCCCGGTCGCATCAGGATCTACAAACCGCCACTTAAACTTAAACTCAATCTTCCTGTAGTCAGAGGGCCAGCCTAATATACAGATATGGAAATTCCCCTTTTATCTCATATAGAGGCCGGTTATGTCATATAGTTATGAAACCATAAATTCATTCAGCCTTTATAGATGGTTGAACTATTGGCTTTGAAAAATCATCTTTCTGCCAATTCCGCTGTTATTTATTGAGCTCAGGGTGGGGTAGGTTACTTTCAAAATGTATTCTGTTACAGTTACTAGTTACGTGTCCAAAATTGTAACTTTTAGATTACCCAAACTCAGTAACGTACTCTGGTTACATGAAATTACTTTTAGATTACTTTCCTATTAAGAGGCATCAGAAATAGACCTAAAGGATCCATCAAACACATTTGGTGTGTCAACATAGTGGTTGCTGACTTGTGGTCAGACTCGCTCAGGTGGAACAAATTAAAATATTTGTTATCATTTTTCTCCCCAATTTCATGGTATCCAATTGGAAGTTAGAGTCTTGTCTCGTCGCTGCAACTCCCATACGGACTCGGGAGATGCGAAGGTCGAGAACCGTGCATCCTCCAACCAAGCCGCACTGTTCTTGACACAATGCCCGCTTAACCCGGAGGCCAGCCACACCAATATGTTGGAAGAAACACTGTACACCTGACGACCGTGTCAGCGTGCATTCGCCCGGCCCGCCACAGGAGTCACTAGAGCGCGATGGGACAAGGACATCCCTGCCGTCCAAACCCTCCCCTAACCCGGACAACGCTGGACCAATTGTGCGCCGACCCATGGGTCTGGACTCGAACCCATGAGCCTGGACTCGAACCAGGATCTCTAGTGGCACAGCTAGCACTGCGATGCATTGCCTAAAACCACTGCGCCACTCTGGAATTTTCAAAATAGAGTGGTGTCATAATATATTTTTATCGTTAACATCCTTTCTGATTTGAAAAGTAATCCAAGAAGTAATCATACAGTTTTTCAAAAGTATCTGTAATCTGATTGCAGTATGTTTTGCTTGAAAAGTAACTGATAACAGTTTGTTTGTAATCAGATTACATGCAACTGATTCCTAAGCCTAACTACCGTATTTGGTCCCGTCCAATTATATTTCACCATGGTTGTGTCCAAAAGACCCATACTAGCATACTACATACTTAAATTGCATACTCATTTCGGCGTTTGATCTAGTAGAATTCACTCATCTTTCCTGACTCACGTGCACGGCAACAGCTGAAAATCAGATAAATTGACGCGCTGTACCAAAATGAACGAGTGACGGGAGTCAATGCAATTAGATGATGCATACGGAGGACTGTTTTTGAAATTAGTATGCTAGTATGGGAATTCGAACTCAATCCATGTCTCCGCCCCATCTTAAACCATGATCATTACTTGCATCTTGACAATGTGTGGTGAATTGGAGTGAAACAAATATACTGCAGTAGTGTTTCCTATTTATTAGTATTTGTTTTCCTCTGTACCCAGTGGTTTTCACAAGCAAAGATGTAATTGGATCAGACTGTAACTGGAATACTGACTTATTCTCACCACCATCCTCCTATTATACAGAACTAGAAATGCCAAACTCAATGGAAACCATATCAAACCTGTTGTTTTTACCATATTCTGATGCCTGTGTATTTTATAGTTGTTTTTTATTGCTCTGGTGTGCCCGTTTAGCTGTGCTGTGTTGTTTTGTGTGTGTGTGTGTGTGTGTGTGTTTGTGCACGTGTGTGCTTGTGGGGAAGCTGGTTACTTCATTGTGTTGTGATAAGGCAGGCCTATAGGGTGTAGTCAAGATTAGAACAATGCAGGCTGGCTATAATCAGGCCCTGTAAGTGCCAGAGAAAGTATGTTTTGAGCAATCGATGCAAATCACAACATACTGCTGTGTCATGCTGTTACTGACTGAGTCTGTTAAAAGTTAAATGGCTGTCTTCATTTTGCCATTTTGTCATTAGACTGTCAACTTCAATAATACCAGGTAATAACAGCATGGATGCTATTAAGAATAATATTAAGGAAAACATTGTTACACAAGTGGTCAGCATTTGTTTTGGTTAATGATGGTCTTTAAAATATACTAATAAATGCTATGAAATGAAGATAGACTTGACGACTCAACAATTTATAGTTTTAGGGGAAGGTAAACATTAGGTAGCAAAGCTACAATTACATCTGTTGAGATACAGTGCATTCAGAAAGTATTCAGACCCCTTGACTTTTTACACATTATGTTATTCTAAAATGTATTAAATGTTTTTTTCCCCCTCATCAATCTACACACAATACCCCATAATGACAAAAACAGGTTTTTAGAAATGAAAACCTGAAATATGACATTTTCGTAAGTATTCAGATTAGACCATTTAGTCAGTACTTTGTTGAAGCACCTTTGGCAGCGATTACAGCCTCGAGTCTTCTTGGGTATGACGCTACAAGCTGGGCACACATGTATTTGAGAGTTTCTCCCTTTCTTCTCTGTAGATCCTCTCAAGCTCTGTCAGGTTGGGTGGGGAGCGTCGCTGTATAACTTTCTTTAGTTCTCTCCAAAGATGTTTGATCGGGTTCAAGTCTGGGCTCTGGCTTGCCCACATTCAGAGACTTGTCCCAAAGCCACTGCTTTGTCTTGGCTGTGTGCTTAGTGTCATTGTCCTGTTGGAAGGTGAACCTTTGCCCCAGTCCGAGGTCCTGAGTGCTCTGGAGTAGTTTTTCAAACCACATGCTGTTGTCATTTGCATATTCCAGTGAAAGCATGTCAACAGAGATGTCACGGTATGTGCATCCGCAAACAGCGGATGCACATACTGAGTGATTATCCGAAATATCAGTTGTTTTTACAGTACCACTTTGAACACCTACTCATTCAAGGGTTTTTCTTAATTTTGTATTATTTTCTACATTGTAGAATAATAGTGAAGACATCGATACTATGAAGTAACACATATGGGATCATGTAGTAACCAAACAAGTGTTACACAAATCAAAACACATTTTAAATTTGAGATTCTTCAAAATAGCCACCCTTTGTGTTGATGACAGCTTTGCACACTCTTGGCATTCTCTCAACCAGCTTCATGAGGAATGATTTTCCAACAGTCTTGAAGGAGTTCCCACATATGCTGAGCACTTGTTGGCTGCTTTTCCTTCACTCTGCAGTCCAACTCACCCCAAACTATCTCAATTGGGAAGCATAGAATCTACTATAATGTCATTGTAAGTAGCATTCAGATTTCCCTTCACTGGAACTAAGGGGCCTCGCCTAAACCATGAAAAACATCCCCAGGCCATTATTCCTCCACCACCAAACATAACAGTTAGCACTATGCATTGGGGCAGGTAGCATTCTCCTGGAATCCGTCAAACTTCAATTCTGCCAGATGGTGAAGCGGGATTCATCATTCCAGAGAACACGATTCCACTACTCCAGAGTCCAATGGCGGCGAGCTTTACACTACTCCAGCCATTACGTGCTTCAGCACTCGGCGGTCCCGTTTTGTGAGCTTGTGTGGCCTACCATTTGGCGGCTGATCCGTTGTTGCTCCTACATGTTTCCACTTTACAATAACAGCACTTAGATGACCCCGGCAGCTTTAGCAGGGCAGAAATTTTAAAAACTGACTTGTAGGAATGGTGGCATCCTATGACGGTGCCACGTTGAAAGTCACAGAGCTCTACAATACGGGCCATTCTACTGCCAATGTTTGACTATGGAGATTGCATGGCTGTGTGCTTGGTTTTATACACCTGTCAGCAACGGGTTTGGCTGAAATAGCCGAATCCACACATTTTAAGGGGTGTCCACAAGTATTCGGCCCCCTTGAACTTTGCGACCTTTTGCCACATTTCAGGCTTCAAACAGAAAGATATAAAACTGTATTTTTTTGTGAAGAATCAACAACAAGTGGGACACAATCATGAAGTGGAACGACATTTATTGGATATTTCAAACTTTTTTAACAAATCAAAAACTGAAAAATTGGGCGTGCAAAATTATTCAGCCCCCTTAAGTTAATACTTTGTAGCGCCACCTTTTGCTGCGATTACAGCTGTAAGTCGCTTGGGGTATGTCTCTATCAGTTTTGCACATCGAGAGACTGAAATGTTTTCCCATTCCTCCTTGCAAAACAGCTCGAGCTCAGTGAGGTTGGATGGAGAGCATTTGTGAACAGCAGTTTTCAGTTCTTTCCACAGATTCTCGATTGGATTCAGGTCTGGACTTTGACTTGGCCATTCTAACACCTGGATATGTTTATTTTTTAACCATTCCATTGTAGATTTTGCTTTATGTTTTGGATCATTGTCTTGTTGGAAGACAAATCTCCGTCCCAGTCTCAGGTCTTTTGCAGACTCCATCAGGTTTTCTTCCAGAATGGTCCTGTATTTGGCTCCATCCATCTTCCCATCAATTTTAACCATCTTCCCTGTCCCTGCTGAAGAAAAGCAGGCCCAAACCATGATGCTGCCACCACCATGTATGACAGTGGGGATGGTGTGTTCAGGGTGATGAGCTGTGTTGCTTTTACGCCAAACATAACGTTTTGCAATGTTGCCAAAAAGTTCAATTTTGGTTTCATCTGACCAGAGCACCTTCGTCCACATGTTTGGTGTGTCTCCCAGGTGGCTTGTGGCAAACTTTAAACAACACTTTTTATGGATATCTTTAAGAAATGGCTTTCTTCTTGCCACTCTTCCATAAAGGCCAGATTTGTGCAATATACGACTGATCGTTGACCTATGGACAGAGTCTCCCACCTCAGCTGTAGATCTCTGCAGTTCATCCAGAGTGATCACGGGCCCTCTTGGCTGCATCTCTGATCAGTCTTCTCCTTGTATGAGCTGAAAGTTTAGAGGGACGGCCAGGTCTTGGTAGATTTGCAGTGGTCTGATACTCCTTCCATTTCAATATTATCGCTTGCACAGTGCTCCTTGGGATGTTTAAAGCTTTAAATCCGGCTTTAAACTTCTTCACAACAGTATCTCGGACCAGCCTGGTGTGTTCCTTGTTCTTCATGATGCTCTCTGCGCTTTTAACGGACCTCTGAGACTATCACAGTGCAGGTGCATTTATACGGAGACTTGATTACACACAGGTGGATTGTATTTATCATCATTAGTCATTTAGGTCAACATTGGATCATTCAGAGATCCTCACTGAACTTCTGGAGAGAGTTTGCTGCACTGAAAGTAAAGGGGCTGAATAATTTTGCACGGCCAATTTTTCCGTTTTTGATTTGTTAAAAAAGTTTGAAATATCCAATAAATGTCGTTCCACTTCATGTTTGTGTCCCACTTGTTGTTGATTCTTCACAAAAAAATACAGTTTTATATCTTTATGTTTGAAGCCTGAAATGTGGCAAAAGGTCGCAAAGTTCAAGGGGGCCGAATACTTTCGCAAGGCACTGTATATAGTCCATCTCTACCTGAAAATCCATGATCTAATTGATTGACTGTTGGCATTCAGCAGTCATAAATGTATACCTTATTTACTTTGAAGAACTACTGAAATTGTGAATTTGTCAGACAGCATAGGCAGCAGCTCTAAAACGATGAGATTATTACTTGGAATTAAATAATGAAGTCAACAAATATAACAAAATGATATCAAGTTAAAAAATAATAAAATAGCTGACACCATTCAATATTGTTTCAGATAGAACCTTAGAACTCTAAGTTATCAAGTTATTCTTGTGAAACCATTAAAGCCACAATATGTAACTTCTTGGGCGACCCAATCAAATTCACATCGAAAGTTGAGTTATAGATATTGTATTCTCATCGAAAGCAAGTCTAAGAGGGGTAGATCAAATCAAATAGGATTTGTCACATGCGCCAAATACCACAGGTGTAGACATTATAGTGAAATGCTTGCTTACCAGCCCTTAACCAACAATGCTTTAAGAAGTTTTAAGAAAGTGTTAAGTAATTAAAAAATAAATAAAACAAACAAATAATTATATACAGGGGGTGCCGGTACAGAGTCAATGTGCGGGGGCACTGGTTAGTCGAGGTAATATGTACATGTAGGTAGAGTTATTAAAGTGTCTATGCATAGTTAATAAACAGACAGTAGTAGCAGCAGGGTAAAAGGGGGGTAATGCAAATAGTCTGGGTAGACCTTTGATTAGCTGTCTCATGGCTAGGGGGTAGAAGCTGTTAAGAAGCCTTTGGACTTATACTTGGCGCTCCAGTACAGCTTGCTGTGCGGTAGCAGAGAGAACAGTCTATGACTAGGGTGGTTTTTGCTCCGACACCGCCTGGAATAGAGGTCCTGGATGGCAGGAAGCTTGGCCCCAGTGATATAGTGGGCCGTATGCACTACCCTCTGTAGTGCCTTGCGGTCGGAGGCCGAGCAGTTGCCATACCAGGCAGTGATGCAACCCGCCAGGATGCTCTCGATGGTGCAGCTGTAGAACCTTTTGAGGATCTGAGGACCCATGCCAAATCTTTTCAGTATCCTGAGGGGTAATATGATTTGTCCTGCCCTCTTCACAACTGTCTTAGTGTGTTTAGACCATTCTAGTTTGTTGGTGATGTGGACACCAAGGAACTTGAAGCTCTCAACCTGCTCAACTATATCCCTGTCGATGAGATTGGGGTTTTTCTCAGTCCTCCTTTTCCTGTAGTCCACAATTGTCTCTGTTGTCTTGATCATGTTGAGGGAGAGTTTGTTGTCCTGGCACTACACGGCCAGGTCTTTGACCTCCTCCCTATAGGCTGTCTCATCGTTGATGAGGCCTTCGACTGTTTTGTCATCGGCATACTTGATGATGGTGTTGGAGTCATGCCTTGACATGCAGTCATGCGTGAACAGAGTGTACAGTAGGGGACTGAGGACACACCCCTGAGGGACCCTCGTGTTGAGGAGCAGCGTGGCGGATGTGTTTCACCTTTGATGGCCACTGGCACGCTGGAGAAGTGTGCTCTTCATTGATGAATCCCGGTTTCAACTGTACTGGGCAGATGACAGACAGTCTGTATGGCGTTGTGTGGGCGAGCGATTTGCTGGTGTCGGCGTTGTGAACAGAGTGCCCCATGGTGGCGGTGAGGTTATGGTATGGGCAGGCATAAGCTACGGACAACAAACACAATGCATTTTATCGGTGGCAAATTGAATGCACAGAGGAACAGTGATGAGATCCTGAGGCCCATTGTCGTGCCATTCTTCAGCCCCCATTACCTCTGTACATCAATTCCTGGAAGCTGCAAATGTCCCAGTTCTTCCAAGGTATGTCACCTATTGAGCATTTTTGGGATGCTCTGGATTCGTCAACACTCCACAGACCACAGTCAACAACCTGATCAACTCTATGCAAAGGAGATGTGTGAGGCAAATGATTGTCACACCAGATACTGACTGGTTTTCTGATCCACACCCATACCTTTTTTTAAAAGGTATCTATGGCCAACAGATGCATATCAGTATTCCCAATCGACTGATTTCCTTATATGAACTGTAACTCAGTATAATCTATGAAATTGTTGCATGTTGCGTTTTATATTTTTGTTCTGTGTACATACTATATATCTTCTGTGAGTCATATCTGTTGCATTTGTTTAAGGAGATTATGTGAGATGGAGGGGAAACAGGGGTTTTGGTCTGTCCTGTTGTTAGCAGCATGTGGCTCTGCTTTGACTCCTGTGGATAGTATGGTGCATGGTTTGAACACAAACACGCACACATACGAACACATAAAATATATTTTTTAAATCCAGTTTGGAAAGTAGGCAGAATTTATGAACTGCCTCAGTTGCTATGCAAATAGCTAGGTGTCCGGTCTGCTTCCCTCTCATTTCTCTTTCCCGCTCTCTGCCTCCTCCCCCATCTCTTTGTCCTTTATTTGTCTCTTGCTTACCTTTCTGTTTCTCTAGAAGTGTCTAGTTCAATTAAATTTTATTTAACGGCTTTTTTTGGCATGGGAAACATTTGTTAACACTGCCAAAGCAAGTGAAGTAGATAATAAACAAAAGTGAAATAAACAATAAAAATTAACAGTAAACATTACACTCACAGAAGTTCCAAAAGAATAAAGACATTTCAAATGTCATATTATGTCTATATACAGTGTTGTAACGATGTGTAAATAGTTAAATTTCAAAAGGGAAAATAAAAATGGATTGTATTTACAATGGTATTTACAATAGTGTTTGTTCTTCACTGGTTGCCTTTTGCTTGCGGCAACAGGTCTCAAATCTTGCTTGCTGAGATTGTCACACTGTGGTATTTTACCCAGTAGATATGGGAGTTTATCAAAATTGGGTTTGTTTTTCGAATTCTTTGGGGATCTGTCTGATCTGAGGGAAATATGTGTCTCTAATGTCATATATTTGGATGCTCAGTTTCCACCTCATTTTGTGGGCAGTGTTCACATAGCCTGTCTTCTTTTGATAGCCAGGTCTGCCTACGGCGGCCTCTCACAATAACAAGTCTCTGTCTCTTTCCTTTCTTCCTATTTCTCTCTTCCTCTCTACCTCCACCCCCCTCGTCCTCCCTCGCGATCTCCCTCCCTCTCTTCCTCTCTACCTGCTCACCTGCCTATGTAGAAGAGAGGCAGGAACAGCCAAGAGGCAACAGGTTGCATAAGAGATGTGTTGATGTGTTTGTATATCAGTTGAACCAGTCACTGTCTGCTCTGTCTCTCTGTCTCTCTGGCACAGATCCTTCAGTTTTTCCTCTACCTTCCTGAATTTATATGCTTTGAACCCATTAACATCAACCACCAGGGGACTGTCAAGTTTTAGTCAAATACTACATGGAAAATCTTATTTACCATTGACAATTCTTTCTATTCAGCAGTTCAACAAGAACAGTTTTGATTTTTTTTTGCTATTGGATTAAATGGTAGTTAAAATGAATAAATGGTGATGGCCCATCATTATCTGATTTATTGTTGACTAAACAATGTTCTCATGCTATTTCACGGAAAACTGTGATTATACATGAATGACTCGGGTGAAAGATATGTGAAACCCAATGAATTCGCATTCAAAGGTTCTGAACATGAAATGAGTTTAAATCAGCCATCCATTTCAGACCGGAATTTGGAAATTGGATGTATGTGTGAATGTGCATGTGCGCGTGCGTGCGTACGCGGTGTAGTGTGATTGAGTTGAAGAGCTAGTTCATCTGATGTGATTACTGTCTGCTATGTCTTTCATATATTACCCGTGACACACACACACAAATAGGAGGGTTATGGTGCCAGTTGTAATAAAGTCATATATAGTTGGTTTCTCGAATGACTGCCTCGCCTGGTTCACCAACTACTCTCAGACAGAGTTTAGTGTGTCTAATCGGAGGGCCTGTTGTCCAGACCTCTGGAAGTCTATGGGGGTGCCACAGGGTTCAATTCTCGGGCCGACTCTTTTCTCTGTATACATCAATGATGTCGCTCTTGCTGCTGGTGATTCTCTGATCCACCTCTACGCAGACGATACCATTCTGTATACTTCTGGCCCTTCTTTGGACACTGTGTTAACTAACCTCCAGACGAGCTTCAATACCATACAACTCTCCTTCCGTGGCCTCCAACTGCTCTTAAATTCAAGTAAAACTAAATGCATGCTTTTCAACCGATCGCTACCTGCACCTGCACCTGCACCTGCACCTTCTTTGGACAATGTGTTAACAAACCTCCAAACGAGTTTCAGTGCCTTACAACACTCCTTCCGTGGCCTCCAACTGCTCTTAAATGCTAGTAAAACTGAATGCACGCTCTTCAACCGTTCGATGCCTGCATCTGCCCCCCGTCTAGCATCACTACTCTGGACGGTTCTGACTTAGAATATGTGGACAACTACAAATACCTAGGTGTCTGGTTAGACTGTAAACTCTCCTTCTAGACTCACATTAAGCATCTCCAATCCAAAATTAAATCTAGAATCAGCTTTCTGTTTCGCAAAAAAGCATCCTTCACTCATGCTGCCAAACATACCCTCGTAAAACTGACTATCCTTGACATCGGCGATGTCATTTACAAAATAGCCTCCACACTCTACCCAGCAAATTGGATGCAGTCTATCACAGTGCCATGCGTTTTGTTACCAAAGCCCCATATACTACCCACCACTACGACCTGTATGCTCTCGTTGGCTGGCTCTCGTTGGCTGGCCCTCACTTCATATTCTTCGCCAAACCCACTGGCTCCAGGTCATCTATCAGTCTTTGCTAGGTAAAGCCCAGCCTTATCTTAGCTCACTGGTCACCATAGCAGCACCCACTCGTAGCACGCGCTCCAGCAGGAATATTTCACTGGTCATCCCCAAAGCCATTTCCTCTTCTGGCCGCCTTTCCTTCCAGTTCTCTGCTGCCAATGACTGGAACGAAATGCAAAAATCACTGAAGCCGGAGACCCATATCTCCCTCACTAACTTTAAGCATCAGCTGTCAGAGCAGCTTACAGATCATTGCACCGGGACATAGCCTATCTGTAAATAGCCCACCCAACTACCTCATCCCCATACTGTTATTTATTTTGTTGTGCCTTTGCACCCCAGTATCTCTACTTGCACATTCATCTTCTGCACATCTATCACTCCAGTGTTAATGCTAAATTGTAATTATTTTGCCACCATGGCCTATTTATTGCTTTATCTCCCTAATCTTACTTCATTTGCACATACTTTATATAGACTTTTCTATTGTGTTATTGGACTGTACATTTGCTTATACCATGTGTAACTCTGTGTTGTTGTTGATGTCGCACTGCTTTGCTTTATCTTGGTCAGGCCGCAGTTGTAAATGAGAACTTGTTCTCAACTGGCCTACCTGGTTAAATGAAGGTGATTTTTTATTTTTTTATTTTAAAGCATGAATTAGGTCATCTTATACCGTTTACTGGATTGACTGGTTCTACCTCAAGAGGCAGGAACTGGTATACACACATGGAACAGTGGCTTCTTGTAAACAAACTTGTCTCTATGCCACAGACAAAGGCACTGTGCATGCATGGGTGTGTGTGTTCGTATGTGTCATACAGTACCAGTAACCAAAGAAGTGTTAAACAAATATAAAATATACAATATATTTGAGATTCTTCAAAGTAGCCACCCTTTGCCTTGTTGCACACTCTTGTCATTCTCTCAACCAGCTTCATGAGGTAGTCACCTGGAATGCATTTCAATGAAGGTCAATTAACTTATAACAAGGCACACATGTTAATTGAAATGCGTTCCAGGTGACTACCTCATGAAGCTGGTTGAGAGAATGCCAAGAGTGTGCAAAACTGTAATCAAGGCAAAGGGTAGCTATTTGAGGAATCTCAAATATAAAATATGTTTTGATTTGTTTAACACTTTTTTGGTTACTGCGTGATTCCATATGAGTTTATTCATAGTTCTGATGTCTTCACTATTATTCTACAATGTAGAAAATAGTCAAATAAAGAAAAACCCTTGAATGAGTAGGTGTGTCCAAACTTTTGACTGGTACTGTATATGCAGTGCTTAGGCAGGATTTTGTGTGTGCACAGGTTGAGCACTCTTGGCAGGGGAATTCTTACCAGAGGTGTTTGTGCATTGTAGCCAATGCAAACGCTAATCAATATTGTTCTAACCACTGTGATTATATGTGTGTTCTCTGTACAGGTCTATGCAGTGGGAGGGTATGACGGTCAGAGTCGTCTGAGCAGTGTGGAGTGCTATGACTCCTTCTCTAACCGCTGGACAGAGGTGGCTCCCATGAAGGAGGCGGTCAGTTCTCCGGCCGTGTCCAGCTGTGCTGGGAAGCTCTTTGTCATCGGGGGAGGGCCCGATGACAACACTTGCTCTGATAAGGTGGGTAGACCCATAGGGTACACCATACACATGGATAACTGGCTAAAATGCACCTTAAACTTTAAACTTTAAACTTAAACTTAAACTTGAATGACTTTTTGTCATTCAAGAGGAAATTCTTTCCACAGTTCAGAACAGTTACGCTTATACAGTACATCAACAACCCTCTGTCTCCACCACCACCATCACCACCCCTCCCCTTATACATTCATAACAGTAAACAGGGAATCTGATTTTGGAATCAAGTACTTGTGAGATTTGCGCCTACGCTACACCTCGGTCCAATAACACTGTCTAATAACCCAGACTGACATTACAACACAAGGGTTGAATAAGGTGGAGGTTTATTCAGATCAAGTACAACGAGTGATACCACAGTCAGATGAGTCTTACCATGTTTTCCATGTTAAAATAGGCAACATTTTAATGAGGTTTAATGAGACACCTTTTATAGTTCATCAGTTGTCATTGGAGGTGTTGTGACATCAGACAGAGAGCAATATCACCACACCTCCCCATAGTTGGAGGGAGGACGGAGGACTAGGGAATGGCCCTATAGCTGGAGGGAGGATGGAGGACTAGGCAAGGTATATCACCACACCTCCCCATAGTTGGAGGGAGGACGGAGGACTAGGGAATGGCCCTATAGCTGGAGGGAGGATGGAGGACTAGGCAAGGTATATCACCACACCTCCCCATAGTTGGAGGGAGGACGGAGGACTAGGGAATGGCCCTATAGCTGGAGGGAGGATGGAGGACTAGGCAAGGTATATCACCACACCTACCTATAGTTGGAGGGAGGACGGAGGACTAGGGAATGGCCCTATAGTTGGAGGGAGGACGGAGGACTAGGAAATGGCCCTATAGCTGGAGGGAGGATGGAGGACTAGGCAAGGTATATCACCACACCTACCTATAGTTGGAGGGAGGACGGAGGACTAGGGAATGGCCCTATAGCTGGAGGGAGGATGGAGGACTAGGCAAGGTATATCACCACACCTACCTATAGTTGGAGGGAGGACGGAGGACTAGGGAATGGCCCTATAGCTGGAGGGAGGATGGAGGACTAGGCAAGGTATATCACCACACCTCCCCATAGTTGGAGGGAGGACGGAGGACTAGGGAATGGCCCTATAGCTGGAGGGAGGATGGAGGACCAGGCAAGGTATATCACCACACCTCCCCATAGTTGGAGGGAGGACGGAGGACTAGGGAATGGCCCTATAGCTGGAGGGAGGATGGAGGACTAGGCAAGGTATATCACCACACCTCCCCATAGTTGGAGGGAGGACGGAGGACTAGGGAATGGCCCTATAGCTGGAGGGAGGATGGAGGACTAGGCAAGGTATATCACCACACCTCCCCATAGTTGGAGGGAGGACGGAGGACTAGGGAATGGCCCTATAGCTGGAGGGAGGATGGAGGACTAGGCAAGGTATATCACCACACCTCCCCATAGTTGGAGGGAGGACGGAGGACTAGGGAATGGCCCTATAGCTGGAGGGAGGATGGAGGACTAGGCAAGGTATATCACCACACCTCCCCATAGTTGGAGGGAGGACGGAGGACTAGGGAATGGCCCTATAGCTGGAGGGAGGATGGAGGACTAGGCAAGGTATATCACCACACCTACCTATAGTTGGAGGGAGGACGGAGGACTAGGGAATGGCCCTATAGCTGGAGGGAGGATGGAGGACTAGGCAAGGTATATCACCACACCTCCCCATAGTTGGAGGGAGGACGGAGGACGGAGGACTAGGGAATGGCCCTATAGCTGGAGGGAGGATGGAGGACTAGGCAAGGTATATCACCACACCTACCTATAGTTGGAGGGAGGACAGAGGACTAGGGAATGGCCCTATAGCTGGAGGGAGGATGGAGGACTAGGCAAGGTATATCACCACACCTACCTATAGTTGGAGGGAGGACGGAGGACTAGGGAATGGCCCTATAGCTGGAGGGAGGATGGAGGACTAGGCAAGGTATATCACCACACCTACCTATAGTTGGAGGGAGGACGGAGGACTAGGGAATGGCCCTATAGCTGGAGGGAGGATGGAGGACTAGGCAAGGTATATCACCACACCTACCTATAGTTGGAGGGAGGACGGAGGACTAGGGAATGGCCCTATAGCTGGAGGGAGGATGGAGGACTAGGCAAGGTATATCACCACACCTCCCCATAGTTGGAGGGAGGACGGAGGACTAGGGAATGGCCCTATAGCTGGAGGGAGGATGGAGGACTAGGCAAGGTATATCACCACACCTCCCCATAGTTGGAGGGAGGACGGAGGACTAGGGAATGGCCCTATAGCTGGAGGGAGGATGGAGGACTAGGCAAGGTATATCACCACACCTACCTATAGTTGGAGGGAGGACAGAGGACTAGGGAATGGCCCTATAGCTGGAGGGAGGATGGAGGACTAGGCAAGGTATATCACCACACCTACCTATAGTTGGAGGGAGGACGGAGGACTAGGGAATGGCCCTATAGCTGGAGGGAGGATGGAGGACTAGGCAAGGTATATCACCACACCTCCCCATAGTTGGAGGGAGGACGGAGGACTAGGGAATGGCCCTATAGCTGGAGGGAGGATGGAGGACTAGGCAAGGTATATCACCACACCTACCTATAGTTGGAGGGAGGGCGGAGGACTAGGGAATGGCCCTATAGCTGGAGGGAGGATGGAGGACTAGGCAAGGTATATCACCACACCTACCTATAGTTGGAGGGAGGGCGGAGGACTAGGGAATGGCCCTATAGCTGGAGGGAGGATGGAGGAATAGGCAAGGTATATCACCACACCTCCCCATAGTTGGAGGGAGGACGGAGGACTAGGGAATGGCCATATAGATGGAGGGAGGATGGAGGACTAGGCAAGGTATATCACCACACCTACCTATAGTTGGAGGGAGGGCGGAGGACTAGGGAATGGCCCTATAGCTGGAGGGAGGATGGAGGAATAGGCAAGGTATATCACCACACCTCCCCATAGTTGGAGGGAGGACGGAGGACTAGGGAATGGCCCTATAGCTGGAGGGAGGATGGAGGACTAGGCAAGGTATATCACCACACCTCCCCATAGTTGGAGGGAGGACGGAGGACTAGGGAATGGCCCTATAGCTGGAGGGAGGATGGAGGACTAGGCAAGGTATATCACCACACCTACCTATAGTTGGAGGGAGGACATAGGACTAGGAAATGGCCCTATAGCTGGAGGGAGGATGGAGGACTAGGCAAGGTATATCACCACACCTACCTATAGTTGGAGGGAGGACGGAGGACTAGGGAATGGCCCTATAGCTGGAGGGAGGATGGAGGACTAGGCAAGGTATATCACCACACCTACCTATAGTTGGAGGGAGGACGGAGGACTAGGGAATGGCCCTATAGCTGGAGGGAGGATGGAGGACCAGGCAAGGTATATCACCACACCTACCTATAGCTGGAGGGAGGATGGAGGACTAGGCAAGGTATATCACCACACCTCCCCATAGTTGGAGGGAGGACGGAGGACTAGGGAATGGCCCTATAGCTGGAGGGAGGATGGAGGACTAGGCAAGGTATATCACCACACCTACCTATAGTTGGAGGGAGGACGGAGGACTAGGGAATGGCCCTATAGCTGGAGGGAGGATGGAGGACCAGGCAAGGTATATCACCACACCTACCTATAGTTGGAGGGAGGACGGAGGACTAGGCATGGTATATCACCACACCTACCTATAGTTGGAGGGAGGACGGAGGACTAGGGAATGGCCCTATAGCTGGAGGGAGGATGGAGGACTAGGCAAGGTATATCACCACACCTCCCCATAGTTGGAGGGAGGACGGAGGACTAGGGAATGGCCCTATAGCTGGAGGGAGGATGGAGGACTAGGCAAGGTATATCACCACACCTACCTATAGTTGGAGGGAGGACGGAGGACTAGGCATGGTATATCACCACACCTACCTATAGTTGGAGGGAGGACTAGTGAAGGGCCAAGACTACAGTGGTGGTCATTATGGATCAAATCTAATAAAATTTTTGTTGGTCACATACACATGGTTAGCAGAGATGCTTGTTATTCTAGTTCCGACAGTGCAGTAATATCTAACAAGTAATCTAAAAATTCCCCAACAACTAACTAATACACACACATTTAAAGGGGTGAATGAGAATATGTACATGTAAGTATATGGATGAGCGATGGCCAAGCTGCATAGGCAAGGTGCAATAGATGGTGTAAAATACAGTATATAAAGTTGAAGTCGGAAGTTTGCATACACTAAGGTTGGAGTCATTAAAACTTGTTTTTCAACCACTCCACAAATTTTTGGCAAGTTTTTGGCAAGTCAGTTAGGACATCTACTTTGTGCATGACACAATAAATGTTTTCAACAATTGTTTACAGAGACAGATTATTTCACTTATAATTCACTGTATCACAATTCCAGTGAGTCAGAAGTTACATACACTAAGTTGACTTTAAACAGCTTGGAAAATTCCAGAAAATGTCATGGCTTTAGAAGCTTCTGATAGGCTAATGACATCATTAGAGTCAATTGGAGGTGTACCTTTGTACCTTTGCTTGACATCATGGGAAAATCAAAAGAAATCAGCCAAGACCTCAGAAGAAAATGGTAGACCTCCACAAGTCTAGTTCATCATTGGGAGCAATCTCCAAATGCCTGAAGGTACCACGTTCATCTGTACAAACAATAGTACGCAAGTATAAACACCATGGGACTACGCAGCTGTCATACCGCTCAGGACGGAGACGTGTTCGGTCTCCTAGAGATTAACGTATTTGATGCGAAAAGTGCAAATCAATCCCAGAACAACAGCAAAGGACCTTGTGAAAATGCTGGAGGAAACAGGTACAAAAGTATCTATATCCACAGTAAAACGAGTCCTATATCGACATAACCTGAATGGCCACTCAGCAAGGAAGAAGCCACTGCTCCAAAACCGGCATAAAAAAAGACAGACTACGGTTTGCAACGGCACATAGGGACAACGATCATACTTTTTGGAGAAATGTCCTCTGGTCTGATGAAACAAAAATAGAACTGTTTGGCCATAATGACCATCGTTATGTTTGGGGTAGGCTTGCCAGTCGAAGAACACCATCCAAACCGTGAAGCACGGGGGTGGCAGCATCATGTTGTGAGGGTGCTTTGCTGCAGGAGGGACTGGTGCACTTCACAAATATATGGCATCATGAGGTAGGAAAATGTTACATTTTGTGGATATATTGAAGCAACATCTCAAGACATCAGTCAGGAAGATAAAGCTTGGTTGCAAATGGGTCTTCCAAATGGACAATGACCCCAAGCATACTTCCAAAGTTGTGGAAAAATGGATTATGGACAACAAAGTCAAGCTATTGGAATGGCCACCACAAAGCCCTGACCTCAATCCCATAGAACATTTGTGGGCAGAACTGAAAAGGCGTGTGCGAGCAAGGAGGCCTACAAACCTGACTCAGTTACACCAGCTCTGTCAGGAGGAATGGGCCAAAATTCACCCAACGTATTGTGGGAAGCTTGTGGAAGGCTACCCAAAATGTTTGACCCAAGTTAAACAATTTAAAGGCGATGCTACCAAATACTAATTGAGTGTATGTAAACTTCTGACCCACTGGGAATGTGATGAAAATAATAAAAGCTGAAATAAATCATTCTCTCTAATATTATTCTGACATTTCACATTCTTAATATGAAGTGGTGATCCTAAGTGACCTAAGACAGGGAATGTTTACTAGGATTAAAAATCCAGAATTGTGAAATACTGAGTTTAAATGTATTTGGCTTAGGTGTATGTAAGCTTCCGACTTCAACTGTACATTTGAGTAATATAAGATATGTAAATGTTATTAAAGTGGAATAATTTACATTGGCATTGTTTAAAGTGACTAGTAATCCATTTATTAAAGTGGCCAGTGATTGGGTCTCCATGTAGGCAGCAGCCTGTCTGAGTTAGTGATTGCTGTTAAGCAGTCTGGTGGCCTTAAGATAGAAGCTGTTTTTCAGTCTCTCGGTCCCAGCTTTGATGCACCTGTACTGACCTCGCCTTCTGGATGATAGCGGCGTGAACAGGCAGTGGCTCTGGTGGTTGTTGTCCTTGATGATCTTTTTGGCCTTCCTGTGACATTGGGTGCTGGAGGTGTCATGGAGGGCAGGTAGTTTGCCCCTGGTGATGCGTTGTGCAGACCTCACTACCGTCTGGAGAGCCTTACGGTTGTGGGCGTTGCAGTTGCCGTACCAGGCGGTGATACAGCCCAACAGGATGCTCTCGATTGTGCATCTGTAGAAGTTTGTCAGGGTTTTGGGTGACAAGTCAAATTTCTTCAGCCTCCTGAGGTTGAAAAGGCACTGTTGCGCCTTCTTCACCACACTGTCTGTGTGGGTGGACCATTTCAGTTTGTCTGTGATGTGTACGCCCAGGAACATAAAACGTTCCACCTTCTTCACTGCTGTCCCATCGATGTGGATAGTGGAGTGCTTCCTCTGCTGTTTCCTCAAGTCCCCGATCATCTCCTTTGTTTTGACGATGTTGATTGAGCACAGAATACAGTGAAGTTAGATGAAACAATATTAGTGATATTATGTCTTGAATATTCCCCATTTTAGCCTATACTATTAGAAATGTGTGGGGCGTTATTTAAAGGAGAAGCTTTAAGTTTGAGGACACACAAAGACTGAAAGTATTGCTGGCAGGCATTTGCCAGAGGATAAAAAATTAGAGCCTTAGAAGTTAGTCAATACAGAATAGTGTGGTTTGAGATGCTGTTAAATTAGACAGTAGTCTTGAACATACACTTTAACTGTATATCACATTTACAGAGAGCAGACAGGGCTTTCCACAGACATGCAGGATGCTGTGTTCATCTACTGTAAGGAACACTCCCTATGGAGACTGCAGACAGCCTTTGTTGGTTAGGTGGCTGGAGGGTTTCAAAATCTAGGACAATCATATCTCCTGGAATTAGAGTGGCTGTAGGGTTTCTCTATTCTCTTTTTTGAACCACTGATGGTGTCTGGTACATGCACACAGACACAGACAACAAAGGCTGCAGTGTCTCTGTCTCTGCATCTGTCTCAGGTAGCACAGGGATCACACTTGGGCTGGGTTCTAATTTTTAGCTTTATATCTCATTATCCTGTGTATTCCCAGCAAACATGTCCACATTGGCACAATGTTGGCCCGAGGGCATGCTAAAATGTTGGCCCATGTAGGCTGCCAATATTGGGCCAATGCGCCTTTTTTCATCGACTCCACGTAGGGATTGAGTGTGGCCCAGTGTGGCCCAGTGTTGGCAGCCCATATTAGGTGAAGACAGCCCTCACTTTGCCTGAACAAAGCTTTTCCCAGCAAACATACCCACATTGGCCCAATGCGGACCAAAATATTGGCCCCATGTAGGCTGCCCACATTTGGCCTATGCTCTTTTTCTATTTAATATGAATGTATTTATTTATATAATTTATTCATTACAATTTAGTTCAATGCATAAATTGCATAGTTTTCAAGCCTTAAAGTTATATAAGGAACATGATACATTGTATCAGAAATACAACCAAGTTGTTACTATCCTACATATGTATTTACAAAAGTGTATTTGGGTGATATTTATCATATACAGTGCATTCGGAAAGTATTCAGACTCCTTGACTTAAAAACATCCCCACAGCATAATGCTGCCACCCCCATGCTTCACCGTAGGGATGGTTTCCTCCAGACATGATGCTTGGCACTCAGGCCAAAGAAATCAATCTTGTTTTTTTTTCAGACCAGAGGATCTTGTTTCTCATGGTCTGAGAGTCCTTTAGGTGCCTTTTGGCAAACTCCAAGCGGGCTGTCATGTGCCTTTTACTGAGGAGTGGCTTCCATCTGGCCACTGTACCATGAAGGCATTTGGTGGAGTGCTGCAGAGGTGGTTGCCCTTCTGGAAGCTTCTCCCATCTCCACAGAGAAACTTTGGAGCTCTGTCAGAGTGACCATTGGGATCTTGGTCACCTCTCTGACCAAGGCCCTTCCCCCCCTGATTGCTCAGTTTTGCCACTGTGTTCTTGAGGACCTTCAATGCTGCAGAATTTTTTGGTACCCTTCCCCAGATCTGTGCCTCGACACTATCCTCCATGGACAATTCCTTCAACCTCATGGCTTGGTATTTGCAATGACATGCACTGTCAACTGTGGGACCTTTATATAGACTGGTGTGTGTCTTTTTAAATCATGTCCAATCAATTTAATTTACCACAGGTGGACTCCAATCAAGTTGAAGAAACATTTTGAAATTGAGCTCAGGTGCATCCTGTTTCCATTGATCATCCTTATCAATGGAAACAGGATGCACCTGAGCTCAATTTCGAGTCTCATAGGAAATGGTCTGAATACTTACAGTACCAGTCAAATGTTTGGACACACCTACTCATTCAAGGGTTTTTCTTTATTTTTTAAACTATTTTCTACATTGTTGAATAATAGTGAAGACATCAGAACTATGAAATAACAGGTAGTCACCTGGAATGCATTTCAATTAACAGGTGTGTCTTGTTAAAATTAATAGAAGTTAATTTGTGGAATTTCTTTCCTTATTGCGTTTGAGCCAGTCAGTTGTGTTGTGACAAGGTAGAGGTGGTATACAGAAGATAGCCCTATTTGGTAAAAGACCATGTCCATATTATGGCGAGAACAGCTCAAATAAGAAAAGAAAAACGACAATCCACCATTACTTTAAAACATGGTCAGTCATTCCAGAAAAGTTTAAGAACTTTGAAAGTTTCCTCAACTGCAGTCGCAAAAACCATCAAGCGCGATGATGAAACTGGCTCTCATGAGGACTGCCACAGGAAACGAAGACCCAGGGTTATCTCTACTGCAGAGGATAAGTTCATTTAGAGTTATTGTACCAGCCTCAGAAATTACAGACCAAATAAATGCTTCACAGAGTTCAAGTAACAGACACATCTCAACATCAACCGTTCAGAGGAAACTGCGTGAATCAGGCCTTCATGATCGAATTGCTGCAAAGAAACCACAACTAAAGGACACAAATAATAAGAAGAGACTTGCTTGCGATTTTTGGTTGAAACCGCCGGGTCTGTGAGACGCAGGGTAGGTGAATGGATGATTTCCACATGTGTGGTTCCCACCGTGAAGCATGGAGGAGGTGGTATGATGGTGCTTTCCTGGTGACCCTGTCGGTGTGTCCAAACTTTTGACTGGTACTGTATGTATGTAAGGTATTTCTGTTTTTGTTCTTTAATACATTTGCAAAAATGTCTAAAAACCTGTTTTCACTTTGTCGTTATGGGATATTGTGTGTAGATTGCTGAGGATTTAATTTTTTTAAAAGTTAGAATAAAGCTCTAACGTAACAAAATGTGGAAAAAGTAAAATGGTGTGAATACATTCTGAAGGCACTGTACACTGTATACATCACATTTGACCCGTAATAAGACACTCCGGTTAATGTGATGAAAGTCACATCTATGTGTGATGACCTGAGGTGGTGGGCCGGGTACTATAGAGCATTTCTGAGAGGATAAAAGATGTCCTTGAATACAGTGTCACAGAGATCATGCATCCATATACAGTAGATGGCATCAATGTTCTCCTCGTCGGACAAGTTTTAGATAGATACCAAACATGGCTGCAGTAGTATTACATATTCCAATAATCAGTCCGCTTGATACTGTAACAGAAAGACATTTTGGCCCCTCTGCAGGGGCAGGGCTGACTAGCCCCTACAAGTATTTTGTTGGGCCATTTGAGATGGGGCCAGAGGTGACAGACAGCACATAGTTCAGGGCTGAGCCTACAAAGAAAAACTGTTGAATTTCTCATATGTCAAATGCACTTATTTAAGTATGTTTAAAGACTTCATCATTGGTAGTGTACAAGATTAAAACTTTTTTTTTTTTTTTTTACATCACACAAGACTTGAACTGGAATGACACTCTAAGTGACGGTTGCACAAAACGAACTGTATGCAAACCCAAATATTCTAATGAGCCCCCTTCCAGCTGGGCTTGGTGTGGGCTAGCCTGTGTTGGGCTTGGTGTGGGCTAGTCCCTGTTGGTCTTGGTGTGGGATAGCCTGTGTTGGGCTTGGTGTGGGCTAGCCTGTGTTGGGCTTGGTGTGGGCTAGTCCCTGTTGGTCTTGGTGTGAGCTAGCCTGTGTTGGGCTTGGTGTGGGCTAGTCCCTGTTGGTCTTGGTGTGGGCTAGCCTGTGTTGGGCTTGGTGTGGGTTAGCCTGTGTTGGGCTTGGTGTGGGCTAGCCTGTGTTGGGCTTGATGTGGGCTAGTCCCTGTTGGGCTTGGTGTGGGCTAGTCCCTGTTGGGCTTGGTATGGGCTGGCCTGTTTTGCTATGGTGTGTGCTTGCCTGTGTTGGTCAGGGGTGGCCTAGCCTGTTTTAGGAAGCGTGTAGGCTAGCCCATGTTGGGCTGAATTGTTGTGGACTAACCCATCTTGGGCTGGTATGGGCTTGGTGTGGGCTAGCCTGTGCCCACCTTTCCAATCTGAATACCCACATGGGGCAAATGGGGTCATGTTTTCTGAGGCCCTTCCTATTCCCCTATGTGTCATTTTCTAGTTTTCTTTGTCACCTTGTCTATTTTACAGTCACCTCTTCACCTCTCTGTCTCTATGGAGGTCCGTGTAGGAGCGTAGGAGCCAAGTGTTTTAGCACCTGCTCAGTTTGTGACCATGAGAGATGAAGGCCAGAGAACATCTCATTAGGGAGCTGGTCGGACAGACAAATGAAGAACCCCAAGCCCAGGGGATCCCACTGGTCTGTCAGCCCCCCTGATAGCCCTCCTGACAACACCCCCACACCCACTGAAGACATACACAAGTCACAGATTGTACTCCTTTTGTACTCAAACGGGAAATATATACAAGAAAATGAACTTTTTCCCAAACACACTGTCACTAAACTCTGGTGTCCAAACACCCAGCACACCCTAGACCTTCTGTGTGGGGACAACCTAGGGTCACTCAGCCACATAATAATATACACAGGCAACAAATGACCTGAGAGCATAGCAGGAAAGGGTGGCCACAGCACTCAAGGAAGTGATTGAAAAAGCGTATTCTGCGTTCCCCTATGGACAAGTGGTTATCTCCACCCTGCTACCACGAAAAGACTTCCACCCTGATACCATACAGCAGGTAAACACAAGTATTGCCTGTGACTGTGCCTCAAAACCAAATGTTTACCTGGCCCACCACTCCACCCTGGACTAGAACAGCCTCTATGACCAGATCCACCTATAGGCAGCAGTGCCCACCACTCCACCCTGGACTAGAACAGCCTTTATAACCAGGTACACCTATAGGCAGCAGTGCCCACCACTCCACCCTGGACTTGAACAGCCTTTAGGACCAGGTCCACCTATAGGCAACAGTGCCCACCACTCCACCCTGGACTAGAACAGCCTTTAGGACCAGGTCCACCCTGGACTAGAACAGCCTTTATAACCGGGTCCCCCTATAGGCAGCATGCCCACCACTCCACCCTGGACTTGAATAGCCTTTAGGACCAGGTCCACCTATAGGCAGCAGTGCCCACCACTCCACCCTGGACGAGAACAGCCTCTATGACCAGGTCCACCTATAGGCAGCAGTGCCCACCACTCCACCCTGGACTTGAACAGCCTTTAGGACCAGGTCCACCTATAGGCAGCAGTGCCCACCACTCCACCCTGGACGAGAACAGCCTCTATGACCAGGTCCACCTATAGGCAGCAGTGCCCACCACTCCACCCTGGACTTGAACAGCCTTTATGACCAGGTTCACCTATAGGCAGCAGTGCCCACCACTCCACCCTGGACTTGAACAGCCTTTATGACCAGGTTCACCTATAGGCAGCAGTGCCCACCACTCCACCCTGGACTTGAACAGCCTTTATGACCAGGTTCACCTATAGGCAGCAGTGCCCACCACTCCACCCTGGACTAGAACAGCCTTTATAACCAGGTTCACCTATAGGCAGCAGTGCCCACCTTCGCCAAGACCCTAAAGGACATCACCCATCAACCGCAGCCCCAACACTTCACACAGAAGCAACGGATCAACAGACACCCTGCCCAGACCAGCGGAACCACAGCACCACCAGCCACACCCCCACCCCAACCAATCAACCCCCCCCCCCCCCCAAACCAACCACGCCCAAACCCCTTATAGGCTCCCTCAGATCAGACCTATGCCCTTCCTGCCCACCCCATGCCCCCCACACCCGCAAAGAGGGCCTCAACATGAAAGTCACACATAAGCCCAGGCCGTGAGTAGGCATACAGTCCCAACCCCCATGCGTACACTAGCCCAAGCCAATGGCATGTACCAGCTGCTCAGCAGGCTCTGCTCACAGTTACTGGTCTGAGGTCAAGCCATACGACTAACAACATTGGAAACTTTTTGGAACACAAAGCCTTCACCATCTCATCCTGGCCTGAGGTCATCTGCCTTTGGCCTAAAGAGCAGGAACTTGGACTTCTCCAAAGAAATTAGAAATCCAGACATTGCCATGCTACAGGAAACATGGTATAGAGGAGATGGACCCACTGGTTGCCCTCTAGGTTACAGAGAGCTGGTAGTCCCATCCACCAAACTACCAGGTGTGAAAAAGGGAAGGGACAAATGCATTTCAGCATTTAAGTCAAATAAAAAACATGAGCTGGCGCACACCCAGAGAAAATTATTTTATGTTGAGGTGCTGACTAACAGCGAATAAACTATAAGCTATAACAATAAAGAGAGTCGCGCACTCATCAAGAAGGCACAGTGATGCCGAAACGTTGGTGATTTACCCAATAAATGACAGGTAGTTTATATATAGTGTGTGCGACTCTCTTTATTTTTATAGCATTTAAATTAACCCAGGGATTTACACTGAGTGTAGAAAACATTTGGAACACCTTCCTAATATTGAGTTGCACCCCCCTTTTGCCCTCAGAACAGCCTCAATTTGTCTGCATGAACTACAAGGTGTCGAAAGCGTTCCACAGGGATATGCTGGCCCATGTTGACTCCAATGCTTCTCACAGTTGTGTCAAATTGTCTGGATGCCCTTTGGGTTGTTGACCGTTCTTGATATACATGAAAAAGGGAAAGGAGAGCCGCACACTCTAGGAGCTCAGATGCAATAATTGAATAAACAACGTTTCGACAGACAAGCTGTCTTCATCAGGGTATAATGACCATTCTTGATGAAAAACCCAGCAGTGACACACTCAAAGCGGTGCGCATGGCACCTATTACCATACCCCGTTCAAAGGCACCTATTACCATACTCCGTTCAAAGGCACCTATTACCATACCCCGTTCAAAGGCACCTTATTACCATACCCCGTTCAAAGGAACCTATTACCATACCCCGTTCAAAGGAACCTATTACCATACCCCGTTCAAAGGCACCTATTACCATACCCCGTTCAAAGGCACCTATCACCATACCCTGTTCAAAGGCACCTATTACCATACCCCGTTCAAAGGCACCTATTACCATACCCCGTTCAAAGGCACCTATTACCATACCCTGTTCAAAGGCACCTATTACCATACCCCGTTCAAAGGCACCTATTACCATACCCTGTTCAAAGGCACCTATTACCATACCCCGTTCAAAGGCACCTATTACCATACCCCGTTCAAAGGCACCTATTACCATACCCTGTTCAAAGGCACCTATTACCATACCCCGTTCAAAGGCACCTATTACCATACCCCGTTCAAAGGCACCTATTACCATACCCTGTTCAAAGGCACCTATTACCATACCACGTTCAAAGGCACCTATTACCATACCCCGTTCAAAGGCACCTATTACCATACCCTGTTCAAAGGCACCTATTACCATACCCCGTTCAAAGGCACCTATTACCATATCCCTTTCAAAGGCACTTTTGTCTTGCCCATTCACCCTCTGAATGGCACACATAAACAATCCATGTCTCAATTCTCTCAAGACTTAAAAATCCTTCTTTAACCTGTCTCCTCCCCTTCATCTACACTGATTGAAGTGTATAAAACAGGTGACATCAATAAGGGATCACCTGGTCAGTCTGTCAGGGAAAGAGCAGTGTATAAATCTGTTTTTTAGTGTTTCACCAAGACAGTAAATGTTGTACTTCATAAGGTTTTCAGGCATTATGTTCTGAGTCCAATTATCCTTTCAAAACTATATTTCATACCACACTTTTTCAAACCAAAAATAATCAATCAATCATTAATCACTCAATCCACGTGATCTCTCTAGGTCCAGTGCTATGATCCAGAGGCAGACACCTGGGCGCTAAGGACAAGCATTCCCATCGCTAAGCGCTGCATCACGGCGGTCTCCCTGAACAACCTGATCTATGTGTCAGGTGGTCTAACCAAGTCTATCTTCTGCTACGACCCTGCGGAGGACTACTGGATGCACGTGGTGCACACCTTCAGCAAACAGGTAAGGATTTCATTTATGGCACAGAGACACTGGAAATTCTGTTTCATTTCGACTTCAGAGCTGCTATGAGGTTTTGCACTTAACAATGGTCTATGAAAACAAATACAATGTTGACCTTACATCCTGACTGGAGCTTTTTGATTTCACAAAAATAAGTTGTTTTTGTTTTGTCAAGCCCCCAATAAGTCAACCGTGGTTAGGCATATTTCGCTGACTCTCTCGCTCTCTCTCGCTCTCTCTCGCTCTCTGTCTCTTGCTCTCCCCCCTCTCTCTCTCTCTCTCTCTCTCTCTCTCTCTCTCTCTCTCTCTGTCTCTCTCTCTCTCTGTCTCTCTCTCTCTGTCTCTCTCTCTCTCTGTCTCTCTCTCTCTGTCTCTCTCTCTCTCTCTCTCTCTCTCTCTCTCTCTCTCTCTCTCTCTCTCTCTCTCTCTCTCTCTCTCTCTCTCTCTCTCTCTCTCTCTCTCTCTCTCTGTCTCTCTCTCTCTCTCTCTCTCTCTGTCTCTCTCTCTCTCTCTCTCTCTCTCTCTCTCTCTCTCTCTCTCTCTGTCTCTCTCTCTCTCTCTCTCTCTCTCTCTCTCTCTCTCTCTCTCTCTCTGTCTCTCTCCAGGAGAGCTGTGGAATGTCGGTGTGTAATGGGAAGATCTTCATCCTGGGTGGGCGGGGTGAGAACGGCGAGGCCTCTGACTCCATCCTGTGTTACGACCCGGCAACGGGCATCATCACCGGCGTAGCGGCCATGCCTCGCCCCATCTCTTACCACGGCTGTGTCACCATCCATCGTTACAACGAGAAGTTCCACCACCGGCCCTGACCCCACAAACACACACACAAACACACAGGCTTGTACATAAACATGCTTTAAAAGACATTCACTCACACAAAAAGATTCTTCAGACACGCGCTCTCTAAAAAGGGTGCAGATAGACATGCACACACTGTCAACCCTTTTATTTCCCTCTCAAGAAGCAACTAATTTAGAAATTCAGACCACAGCCCCAGTTTCAGTTGAACTTGTTTCCTTATTGTCCCATGAAGCAACACTCTGGTGCCGGTATTGTGGTATTCCTGCTATGCTACTCCAGATCCATCTATGCCTGCCAGTTGACTTTGTTAGGGTGGTTGTTCAATGGAAAACCAAACCATAGACTGGCTGGTATGCCTCCAGACACCACTATGTCTGTGTTTAGATAGAGCCTTCATGGAGCCCGTGGCAGGATCAGATCAGAGCAGGCAGACATGCGCCAGGGTTGACATTTTGTCGGTCGGTGATTTTCAAGCAAATAACTGCCGGTGTCATGGTAATTAACCGTTAATTAACATAAACACATTTAGCATCTCCTGGCTTCCACTCATAGCCTACAAGCCACTGATGCAGACCTTTGGAATATATACATTTTTTTTAAAAGTCTTAATAAATCCATTTAATATGGCCTACACCTTCACAATTAATCCATAATTTATTTTAGACAGGTCTAAAGAAACACGATATGAAGAAACCACCATTCTCAAAAGTGACCGCAAATGTGATTATAATTGTAATGCTTCATTATCTTCCCCAAACTTGGAACTCACAAGCAGCCTATGTATGTCAGTTATTCTCCACACCGGTTGTAAAGGGGGAAAAAATATGTGTCATCTAGGCACTTAAATAGCGAATGGATGACTCTTTTCCCCTGGTTAATTTTCATGCCTGCCAGGTAGGCTGTACTCCTGTTGTAAATATAAGCATTGTGCTTAATATTAGGAAGGTTGAGAAATAAATATAGTAGGCCTAGTCTATAGAAAACTGATGGGAGCCTCCTCTTTTTAGTAGAAGCCATCACTCTGTTTTCTCACACAATTGCATAGCCTATAGAAATTTTGCACAACGTGAGCTCATGGTCTCTCATGAAGTGTTTGATTTGATTTTCCAATCACATTTGCATTGATGTTCGAGTGATTATAGGGACAATAGAGTGCTGAGTACCAGGCAGTTAGCAAGTTTGGTAGGCTACTAATGACCACCAGCAGCATCAGAGCGCAGTTTTGGAGAAGCCTAGTTACCGTGACTAAACAGTCACGTGTAATTTGACTGCGGTCATGACTTGTGAACGGCGGTACAGCGGTAATATGGTCACTGTAACAGCCCTAGACATGCCTAGCAGCAGTGAGTAGGCCACATGCATTCTTGTGCCAGTAGCAGCTCCTCATCTCCTCTTCCTAAGAACCAGAGATAGTCTCTATCTGCACATCAAAGAGCACAATCTTTGATGGACAGATAGGGAGTCGTGATAGTGGATGAAACAAAGTGTTGCTTTTAGAGATTATCTCCTTAATCTTCAGGTGTTCAGGTGGACAAGTACTGACAGATAGTGAATTGTGATAGTGAACAGGAAAGCTTTGATTCAGACTTGAGAGAAATCCATAGGAATCTGCCACTGATTGACAAGGGGTGGTACAGTAATTCTTAGAACCCAGTTTTAAAAGGCAATATCCATTCCAACCATCTTAAAATGGCCTCCTCTTTCTTCGTAACCACTTGATAGTATCATGGAAATTGGAACAGTATCATGGAATGTATCAAGCACCTGGATGCCAGAGGGTAGGAATGTGGTTCCATGACTTCAATTTTATATGTCGTTAAGCAGTGATTGTTTGGTATAAAACAAAAGAAGCTGGCCTATGCTTATCCAAAAACAGAGTCCATGTCCAAATAGAACGAAACGTCTTATTTTCATTGTCTTCTTTTGTCTCATTGCCACTAATTTCAAACGACATTCATTTTAGGAAGCTACCTCCTGCTGTGGTCTGAACTCTGATTCCGCTGACTCCCATTTCCTTTTCCTGTTAGAGGTTCCCTTACTTACTCTTTCCATATCATCTCTTTCCTCTCCTCATATCCTACCTCTTATCACTGACACTTTCATCATAATTCCCTTGAATCTTTGCTATACACACACACACACACACACACACACACTGATTTTTTTTGTTATTGTTCAATTTATTAAATTATATTTGTCTTTTTGACTTTGGATATGTGTGCTGATCTTATACCTTGTGCTTGTTGCTACATAGAGTTTAGATAGCTGGTTTGGATGTTGGGTGTGTGGGTGATTTAGTCAATATCAGCAGGGCTGTTTTCTAGCATTTTGGGGGCCCAAAGCGAGATTTGGTTTGCAGAGAGCAAATGTTGCATTATTAAAACAAATTTCATGCAGTTCTACACATTTTGCCATGGGTTCGGGGCCCAATAGCGGCCGCTTATGTCGCGTGTGAAACAGCACTAGATATCAGATGCCTTAGTAGATGAAATCTCAAAGACTGTTATAAGTGAGTGGTATATTGGGTGATTTTTATTATATGTAAACCAGTTATAGCTTTATATCATAACAGTCTGTTTACTATTGTGCTGCTTACCCAGTGGCCTTGCCTCATATATGCAAATTCTATAGAACTCTGTGCCATACATAGACAATGGCACCTCTCACCTGTATACTCATACAATGTATAGCTCATGTACACAATGTAGCTCGGGGTAACCATGGAAACCTCCAGGTGTGTGTGCCGTTGGCTTTACCGAGCTGACACCTGTGTATTAACTCATAGGATGTGATGGCAGGTGTGATGGTGGTAATTGTAAGTCTTGATTCTGGTCAGTAAAAGTCGCCTTTTACTTTTGTGTCGTTAGAATAAGAGACGAATCGCTGTGAATTGATGTATTGCTGTGATACGGTGACGTTGAGACCTTCTCTTTGTCACATTTTTATTCAAATGTTCTGTCATCCTTGTTTGCATGTGGTTTGTGTCTTTTTGCTGTTTTTTTTGTATCCGAGAGCCCCAATTGTGCACTTTTACTATTATATCACAATGTAAATATGATTTTTTTTTATTACCTGTTATTACTGTATCAGTAAATGCTATTTGCTTTCATGTGACGTATGTGAGTGGGGTGAATGGAGCCTGTCAGCGCCTCGTACTGGTCTGCCTGCTATTGCTGTGGGTCCCCACAAATAGCACAACTATAATATGTCAGATCAAGATCAACACAGGGAGAGAAAGAGGGGGAGGGGGGTAGAGGAACATGCACTACGTTATTGCTCTATATTGGATGACTCTCAAGGGGAGAAGTGATTGAAGGATGTAAATGCAGAGTTAGTCATTTGGCCCAGATCAAATCCCTAAGGTGATGTTTTGAACTTGCTTTCATGGGAACCCTGAATTTGAGCTATGGATTGATGAATTTGTATAGCCTACAGTACTTGTGTACAAGATGAGGGCTAGTTCCACCTAGAGAATGCAATCCTTTGTGCCTGGAATAAGACAATATTGGATTAAAATCTGTCTTTCTGATATTAAGAAAACAGCATTAAATTAAAGTATGTATGAAGTGATATTCAAATCTCTCTTTCGCCTTGGTTCTTCTGTTTCTTCTGAAAATTAGCGTGGACTGTCTGAGCTATAGTATGTCGGACTGTAATTGCTGGCTTGTGTAAATGAAGCATCAATAAAGTTATTCTCTATACTGAACGTGGTGTGCAGTTCTTATATGGCATATTGCAATACAATACATTGGGGCAAAAAAGTATCTAGTCAGCCACCAATTGTGCAGAAGAAGTTACAGGTCTGTGAGAGCCAGAAATCTTGCTTGTTTGTAGGTGACCAAATACTTGTTTTCCACCATAATATGCAAATAAATTCATTAAAAAATCCTACAATGTGATTTGCTGGATTTATTTTCTCATTTTGTCTGTCATAGTTGAAGTGTACCTATGATGAAAATTACAGACCTCTCTCATCTTTTTAAGTGGGAGAACTTGCACAATTGGTGGCTGACTAGATACTTTTTTGCCCCACTGTATAACATACCATAGTTTAAAAAACATCAGTGGCAGCAATACTATGGTACAGTGCAAATGTAGTAGATAAAACAAGCCATACATGTTGGAAGTGTGAAACTATGCTGTCTTATAAGCACAGTGATCAGAATAATGTAAAGATATTTACCTGCCTGACTACCACCCCCACTTACCTACAGACTGGAGCAGAGGAATTACACTAGTATTAAACACTATACAGGCTATTACAGTGGTGTTTACCTGTCAATCATCTAAGGGAAGTTGCCTCGGAGAGAAGTTACACGGAAATGCCTTATCACATTTCAATCACATTATGACAGCAAATTACAGTGCATTTGGGAAGCATTCAGACTGCTTGACTCTTTACACATTGTGTTACGTTACTGCTATCATGTTTCAGGTAAGTCCCAGATGCAGGAACGTCGAACTAACAACAGTTTATTAATCCGACAGGTCAAGGGTAGGCAGGGGACAGTAATCCAGACAGGTGGGTTAAAGGTAGAGGACGGCAGGCAGACTCAGGGTAGGCAGTGGACAGTAATCCAGACAGGTGGGTTAAAGGTAGAGGACGGCAGGCAGGCTCAGGGTAGGCAGTGGACAGTAATCCAGACAGGTGGGTTAAAGGTAGAGGACGGCAGGCAGGCTCAGGGTAGGCAGGGGATAGTAATCCAGACAGGTGGGTTAAAGGTAGAGGACGGCAGGCAGACTCAGGGTAGGCAGGGGACAGTAATCCAGACAGGTGGGTTAAAGGTAGAGGACGGCAGGTAGGCAGGGGACAGTAATCCAGACAGGTGGGTTAAAGGTAGAGGACGGCAGGCAGACTCAGGGTAGGCAGGGGACAGTAATCCAGACAGGTGGGTTAAAGGTAGAGGACGGCAGGCAGGCTCAGGGTAGGCAGAGGTCAGTAATCCAGACAGGTGGGTTAAAGGTAGAGGACGGCAGGCAGGCTCAAGGTAGGCAGGGGACAGTAATCCAGACAGGTGGGTTAAAGGTAGAGGACGGCAGGCAGACTCAGGGTAGGCAGGGGACAGTAATCCAGACAGGTGGGTTATAGGTAGAGGACGGCAGGCAGGCTCAGGGTAGGCAGAGGTCAGTAATCCAGACAGGTGGGTTAAAGGTAGAGGACGGCAGGCAGGCTCAGGGTAGGCAGAGGTCAGTAATCCAGACAGGTGGGTTAAAGGTACAGGACGGCAGGCAGACTCAGGGTAGGCAGAGGTCAGTGATCCAGATAGGTGGGGTACAGGTAGAGGACGGCAGGCAGGCTCAGGCTCAGGGCAGGCAGAAAAACAGGGAAAACAGGAACAATCGAGAGACAGGAACAGAGGGAAAAACACTGGTAGGCTTGACGAAACAAAACAAACTGGCAACAGATAAACAGAGAACACAGGTATAAATGCTCAGCGGATAATGGAGAAGATGGGCAATACCTGGAGGGGGGTGGAGACAATCACTAAAACAGGCGAAACAGATCAGGGTGTGACAACAGCCTTATTCTAAAATGGAATAAATAATTGTTTTTACTCATCAATCTACACACATTACCCCATAATGACAGAGCGAAAACAGGTTTTTAGAAACCTGTGCAAATGTATTACAAATAAAAACAGAAATGTTATTTACATAAGTATTCAGACCCTTTCCTATGATATTCGAAATTGAGCTCAGGTGCATCCTGTTTCCATTGATCGTCTTGGTGTTTCTACAACTTGACTGGAGACCACCTGTGGTAAAGTGAATTGATTGAAAAATAAAAAGAGAGCTGCACACTCTAGGAGCTCAGATGCAATAATTGAATAACCTAATAACCAACGTTTTGACAGACAAGCTGTCTTCATCAGAGTATAGACAGCTTGTCTGTCGAAACGTTGGTTAGAGATTGTTAAATTATTGCGTCTGAGCTTCTAGAGTGTGCGTCTCTCCTTATCTTTTTCAAGTATTCTACTCCACTAGCCAGCACCTCACCATAACAGGTGTGTGTTTCTTTCGCCTCCAAATTCAATTGATTGGACATGATTTGGAAAGGCACACATCTGTCTCCATAAGTTGACAGTGCATGTCCGAGCAAAAACCAATCCATGAGGTCAAAATAATTGTCTGTAGAGCTTCGAGACAGGATTCTGTTGATGCACAGATCTGGGGAGAACCTGATGGTCACCCTTACAGCGCTCCATAGTTCCTCTGTGAAGATAGGAGAACCTTCCAGGATAACCATCTATGCAGCACTCCACCAACCAGGCCTTTATGCTAGAGGGGCCAGACGGAAGCCAATCGTCAGTAAAAGGCAGCCCACTTTGAGTTTGCCAAAAGGCACCTAAAGGACTCTCAGACCATGAGAAACAAGAATCTCTGGTCTGATGAAACCAAGATTGAACTCTTTGGCCTGAATGCCAACCTCCACATCTGGAGGAAACCTAGCACCATCCCTACGGTGAAGCATGGGGGTGGCAGCATCATGCTGTGCGGGTGTTTTTCAGGGACTGGGAGACTAGTCAGGATCGGGGAAAGATTAAATTAGCAAAGTACAGAGAGATTCATGATGAAAACCTACTCCAGAGCGCTCAGGACCTCAGACTGGGGCGAAGGTTCACCTTCCAACCGGACAATGACCCTAAGCACACAGCCAAGACAATGCAGGAGTGGCTTCGGGACAAGTCTCTGTATGTCCTTGAGTGGCCCAGCCAGAGCCCGTACTTGAACCTGATCGAACATCTCTGGGGAGACCTGAAAATAGCTATGCAGCAACGCTCCCCATCCAACAGGACAGAGCTTGAGAGGGTCTGAAGAGAAGAATGGAGAAACTCCCCAAATACAGGTGTGCCAAGCTTGAAGCGTCATAACCAAGAAGACTCAAGGCTGTAATCGCTGACAAAGGTGCTTCAACAAAGTACTGAGTAAAGGGTCTGAATATTTATGTAAATGTGATATTTCAGTGTTTTATTTTTTATAATTAAAAAACAACAACTGTTTTTGCTTTTTATTTATGGGGCATTGCTTGTAGATTGATGAGAGAAAAAAACTAACCATTTAATCCATTTTAGAATAAGGCTGTAACGTAACAAAATGTGGAAAAGCCGAAGGGGTCTGAATACTTTCCAAATGCACTGTACATCTGAAAACAACTAAACAACAACAAGGATGCTAAACACACCAATATTCTGGAGAATAATTCCACTACGTTGGAAAATGTTTATTGTGGCTTCATACTTTATTCATGGGTTTCTGGTTTGTTCTTGGCAATTTCACATAGGCTACACATGTGAACGCATATGTTGCTAAACCAAGATGATGTTTCACTTAACGCATGTTTACTCTCATGGGGAACCATCTGTTGTGCTGGCAGTCTGGTGGTTGGCTGTGGATCTGTTGGGGCAGTGTGTGAATTGGAGTGGGTCCAGGGTGTCTGGGATGATGGTGTTGATGTGAGCCATGACGAGCCTTTCGAAGCATTTCATAATTACAGATCACAGATAGTCATTTAGGCAGGTTACCTTGGAGTTATTGGGAACAAGGACAATTAGTGGCAGTTTGAAACATGTTGGGATTACAGATTATTATTATTTAAAATAAGCATACCACTATTGCCCAGGATTCAATTCCTTTTATTTGTATTCTAATGTTGAGGCATTACATCAAAACCTCAGACATTTTTAAAAAACAGTGTCTCAAAGGTTTATGAAGATCAATTTGTATCTATGACATCTTTACAATTAAACCTGACTGCGTGATCTAATAAATTCAGTCTGTGATGCAGACATTTGGCACCGGTTTGCGATTCTTCTCACATCTCATCTCACCCACATGCACTGTTTCAGGGCATATTTATACAATATTGTTAGGGTTACTGTACCAAACAGATGTGGAACAAGCCAGATTTTTTTCTATTTGATAAACAAATAAATCAAGTAGGATATGGTCTTGACATTAGAAACCCTTGGCCACTGTATAGTGTGTTAACAAACTATTTGAAGTGGGTAAAACTGATTGCGCCTTTTGAGGGAGAGCAAAGGACCAACAAGAAAAGTAAAGATTTTTCAATAACTTCTTGATTGTGTGTGATGTGTTTTATGACATTAGTTACATTATTTTCCTATTTCTTCAGTTTGAAGTTAAATTATTATAAGGATACTGTACAGTGTGAAGCAGGTCACTGTATTCAGTGCAGTCTGGATTATGATTCTGTTTTCTAGTGCCCCCCTCTGGTTCATCGCAGGAATCGCAAGGCCCATCTGTTTGCAGGCGAATGCCATGGGGCTAGCTCGAGACTCTACAAACCAAGCAAAACATTAACAAACATAGATAGCTAGCTTTGAATGAAAACTCACTTTATATAGCAACGTCCGCAGAAAAGTAATTATTAAACTACAGAAGCGGGCGTATCGGCTTGCTTGCAAACAGAATCACAACACACGTTCAGCTAGCTAGTTAGCCTGCTAGCAACTTTCTCCAGCACGCCTCCCAGTTCCTGCACCACGAGCGTGAGGTAGGGTAAACTGTCGACCATTGGGCTATGTTGTGAGAGTGGGTAAACTATTCCAATATAATGTTATCGTAATGGGTAAATGTACCATAGATGACTGCATTGTCAAGTTTGGTAGCAAAGTGTTTTCACAAATCACCGGTGTACCACGAAACAATGCTAGCTAGCTGCTCGCTAATAACGTCGTTACTGTAGTTCAAAGGCCTTTCTAGACATCAGGGTCGAGTAGCAGAGTAATCCGACTTGCTCCATGTTATGCTAGCTAGCATTTAGCACCTACATAGCTATGCTTAATGCTACATTTTTGCATAGATCTCCAGTTAGATGGCTGGCTAGCTAGTTAGTTAGCTAACTATCTAGATATATGCTACATTAACATCTAGCTAGCCACTGTACATATAATTTAGCAAAGGTTAAAATATATAACCATTCAATAGAATGCCATGTTTTGTGGGGTTTGGTGTTGGAAACGGGCAATGTTTTTTATTTTCTGTTAGCACTTATTCCCCTTTTGACATATTATGCTAGCTAACATGCTAGGCTAGCAGGTGCAGTGATTTCATACATTATTGTTTGTGAACTGCACAAATACCATGTAGGGAAATGTAATAAACTTATAACAAGCTAGGTTGTTATTTGATTACCTGGAATAATATTGAGAACTCAATTGTTGTTGCTACAAGATAAAAAAGCTTACTGCCAGCATCTTCTCCATTTTAGTTAGTGATAAATATATCTAGCATATATCATAGATCAAGCAACAGGGGCATGGTTACCAGAGCACAGCGGTTGAATTTACACATTGCCGTTGTCTATCTCTATCTCTCAGTCAATCATGTCAGGCATCAAGAGGAAGATTGAAGACAAGGACCCAGACTATGAAGACATCTCACAGGTTCAGGAGAACAAGCGACACAAAGTAGTGGAACAAAATGGTAAGACTGGAAGTTCTACAACCCATGCTATTGTACTATTAAAGCCTTCCTGTACTTGTGAACTTGTTCACAGTATCTTTAGGATGATGCTAACATGTGACCTAGCTCACTCTGTCTGCGTTTTCATACTTTTTTGAAACTTGCCAGCGAGGGAAGCTACGGTGCAGAAGATTGAGGCCATTATCAAAGACCAGTTCTCTTTGGAGATGAAGAACAAAGAACATGAGATCGAAGTGATCGGACAGGTAACTGTTAACCTCATCTACTGAATGAGTATCATGTCACCATACATGAATCATATCAGAACCATGAGGGTACAAAAGTACGAACACCTTAAATGCATGCAAAGACAAACACTCTGTTTTCATGTTTATTACCTTTAATTGTGTGTAATTACAATGTACAATATAGAGCTGGGATGATAAACCAAAAATTACTGACATCGAAATCACCTTCACTTACCAAAGCATTTTGCTCAGTAATTTACGGTGATTTTGTTGTCCAACGTTCCTGTAGATTGTTCCACAACCATAATTTGGTCAACATTAATAGCCTATGCATTATGTTGATTCCTGCTATGAAATGATCTGCCTGTCCCTGTTTTGGCTGCTGTGTGAGCAAGCCACTCTCACTTCCTCTCCCCACTGTGCGCACAGAGAGAGAGATGCATTGGGAAAAATACATTTTTCAAGGCAACTACTGTTCTAGTTAGAGAGAGTAGAGGCACAGCTTTCTGTGAGTATATCATGTACAGTTGAAGTCGGAAGTTTACATACACCTGAGCCAAATACATTTAAACTCAGTTTTTCACAATTCCGGACATTTAATCCTAGTAAACGTTCCCTATCTTAGGTCAGTTAGGATCACCACTTTATTTTAAGAATGTGAAATGTCAGAATAATAGGAGAGAGAATGATTTATTTCAGCTTTTATTTATTTAATCACATTTCCAGTGGGTCAGAAGTTCACATACACTCAATTAGTATTTGGTAGCATTTCCTTTAATTGATTTAACTTGGGTCAAATGTTTCGGGTAGCCTTCCACAAGCTTCCCACAATAAGTTGGGTGAATTTTGGCACATTCCTCCTGACAGAGCTGATGTCACTGAGTCAGGTTTGTAGGCCTCCTTGCTCGCACACGCTCTTTCAGTTCTGCCCACAAATTTTCTATGGGATTGAGGTCAGGGCTTTGTGATGGCCACTCCAATGCCTTGACTTTGTTGTCCTTAAGCAATTTTGGAAGTATGCTTGGGGTCATTGTCCATTTGGAAGACCCATTTGTGACCAAGCTTTAACTTCCATAACATAATTTTCCGCTCTCATGATGCCATCTATTTTGTGAAGTGCACCAGTCCCTCCTGCAGCAAAGCACCCCCACAACATGATGCTGCCACCCCGTTCTTCACGGTTGGGATGGTGTTCTTCGGCTTGCAAGCCTCCCCCTTTTTCCTCCAAACATAACAATGGACATTATGGTCAAACAGTTCTATTTTTGTTTCATCAGACCAGAGGACATTTCTCCAAAAAGTACTATCTTTGTCCCCATGTGCAGTTGCAAACTGTAGTCTGGCTTTTTTATGGCGGTTTTGGAGCAGTGGCTTCTTCCTTGCTGAGCAGCCATTCAGGTTATGTCGATATAGGAGTCGTTTTACTGTGGATATAGATACTTTTGTACCTGTTTCCTCCAGCATCTTCACAAGGTCCTTTGCTGTTGTTTTGGGATTGATTTGCACGTTTCGCACCAAAGTACGTTCATCTCTAGGAGACAGAACACGTCTCCTTCCTGAGCGGAATGACAGCTGTGTGGTCCCATGGTGTTTATACTTGCGTACTATTGTTTGTACAAATGAACGTGGTACCTTTAGGCGTTTGGAAATTGCTCCCAAGGATGAACCAGACTTGTGGAGGTCTACCATTTGTTTTCTGAGGTCTTGGCTAATTTCTTTTGATTTTCCCATGATGTCAAGCAAAGAGGCACTGAGGTTGAAGGTAGGCCTTGAAATACATCCACAGGTACACTTCCAATTGACTCAAATGATGTCAATTGATGTCAATTATCAGAAGCTTCTGAAGCCATGAAATCATTTTCTGGAATTTTCCAAGCTGTTTAAAGGCACAGTCAACTTAGTGTATGTAAACTTCTGACCCACTGGTATTGTGATACAGTGAATTATAAGTGAAATAATCTGTCTGTAAACAATTGTTGGAAAAATTACTTGTGTCTTGCACAAAGTAGATGTCCTTACCGACTTGCCAAAACTATAGTTTGTTAACAAAACATTTGTGGAGTGGTTGAAAAACGAGTTTTAATGACTCCAACCTAAGTGTATGTAAACTTCTGACTTCAACTGTATTTCTCACCTGTTAATATTGAGTTCATGGTACTAGGGTTGGACGATGTCAACCTTTGTCCTATCGTGATTATGTACCCTTAAAACATAGTGATATATAATAATAATAATTATGGTAATAATAATACATTGGACTTATATAGTACTTTTCAAGGACCCAAAGTCACTTTACAATTTTCGAAATGAGAAAGAAAAAACAAAATAGGAGTCAAAACTAAACATGACTAAACAATACATGAATAAAGAGAGGGGTGGGCTCAAAGAGGGGAACGAGTGTGTTGTGTTAGTGTATGGGGAGGGTTGGGATTTGGATATGAACCCGGTATGGGGTTAGGATACCATCCCGGTTTAGGGTAAGATGTAGGGTAAGGGTTTGGTTCGGGTGCTGCTCAGTATGGTGAAGAGAGGAGTGTATTTTTTGGGGGAGGATTAAGGGTATACGGTGCACTTGGGAAGTATTCAGACCCCTTCACTTTTTCCACATTTTGTTAGGAATATGCAAATTACTCACAATGTCACTTGTGCGCTATGACACTCAGTCAAGTTCAAATCCACATTTTCTTTGTAAACAACAGGTAGCCTAACAGTGAAATGCTCACTCACGGGCCATTCTCAACAATGCAGAGAGAAACATCTAGAAAATAATACACAATGAGTAACGATCACATCACAGTGTCGTCACCATCGACGATGGCTGTCAATCATTGTCGATAGACAATGTTATTGTAATATCGGCCAACCCTACATGGTACCCCTTTACTACCTGAGTAGGCTATGTAGCATGGTGTTGATACGCCCGCGGAGCTGAGCAGAGCATGCCATTTGTCAATAATAGGCCTACACCAGTTAGGCCCAGTGCTTGAAAGTTTTTGTCAGACATTGTATTTATTGATAGATGACTCAATTAGCTTACATGGCTATCTAGCAACAAGATCATATTTCGAGTAATCAACCTATCTAAAGAGTTCCCACTTCCTCAGGTGGTGAATAATAGGTGTAGCCTAGGTCAATATGCACAAAGATGTCGGACAATTCATCTCCGCAGAGCCAGAAATAAGTTGGATCATTTTGGATCCTGTTTAGACAGGTTGCACATCCAAATATCAATCATGTTTTTCCTGGATATGTACCTTTTGAGTCAAAGGCTACCATCTCAGTTGTCTTACTTGGCACTGGAAAACAATTGTCTAGACCCCTGCCGCTAATGCAAAGTAGTAACTGTCCAAATAGTTACATTTATTGCGATACAAATTTTTGTCCATATCTCCCAGCTCTAATACAATACTACTTTATTGTCTATATGTTACAGAGAACAATGGAAATGTGTCTTCTCCGTTCTTAACACCCTCAGACAGCAAGCATCACACATACAGTTGAGATGAGCGCATGGTCAAGCTGCAGTGCAGCGCCCCTGGATGGAGAGCAGGTTGTGCGGTTAAGGGCCTTGCTCAAGGGCAGCAGCCATCCATTTGCCAGATCAATTCCACCCTTTTTCCAAGGCCCGGCCTAGGAATCAAACCGGCCACCTTTCGGCTACATTTCCAACTCCTTAGCCGCTTGGCTACTTACATGTTTAAACTGTAGGAGAAAGGTTAATTAAACATTTATACTGCAGGAGAAAGTTTCAGTGTTGCTGTTCATTTGTCTGTTACAGCGTCTGAATGAGGCCAGGCGAATGATGGACAAGCTCAGAGCCTGTATCGTGGCCAATTACTATGCCAACGCTGGGGTGCCCAAGCTCCAAGAGGTAAGGTTGTTTTACGTCTAATGTCTTATTTGTACCTACTTTGTATTCAACAACTATAAATCCTACAACTTCCTCTCCTTTCCTACGTTTACCAGCAGGCATCCAAGAGCGACCCGGCGGTGCTGAACCACCCGGCCATCAAGCGTTTCCTGGAGTCACCCTCCCGCTCCTCCTCCCCTCTCAACCAGGGCTCGGACGCCCACTCCCTGGGGCCCTCGGAGTCTGAGTCCCTGTCCCAACAGGGTGAGGGGCCGGATAGGGACGGGGAGGGGGCCTGGAGAGAGGACAGGGGCAGGCAGGAGCGCAGGCCGGGCCGCAACACAGGGAAGGTGAGTGGACTCTGGAGTCTGAAGTGGCTTCCTCTCCCCGTCTCCTTTCCTTCATCTGTACTGATCTGAAAACCCTATAAGCAAATTGCATTCACCCATCCTGTCTTTTCAGACCTATGCAGATGAGGCAAAGGAGCTGAAGAGAGGGAGCACTGTAGATTATTGAGACGCACCCTTGGGAAGGCAGTCATATGATGACCCTCATGGTTATTACTGCAGAGGTAAAAGGCTTCTGATACAACCTCTAACATTAATACTATGACTCTCCTTTGTTGTAGGACACGTTTGGCATCCCGTCGTCAGGTGTGCTGTCGTCAGACGGGGGGGAGCAGAGGGTGACCTACCACACTACAGGAGATGAGGCTTCCAGGCTCTACATAAAGAAGACCATCGTGGTGGGAAATGTCTCCAAGTACGTGAATGACGTTATCAATGAGTGTGTCACTTTTTTTACTCAGTAGAATCTGAGAGCTTTTCAAGGCAGTGGTCCCATTCTTTTTTGTTGACACAGTGAACTTTCTAAATCATTTCACAATGTTTCTAGTCCTTTGTGACAGATACAGGAAGACATGAACAACAGTAGTGTGTTGCAATCCCTTGTTATACAGTTGCAGGGTTGCAAACTCATCACTTTTAGGCAACATTTTCCGTTTGGATGTCTAAATAGGTCATCCACATGAATCGTGTAGATCCGTAGAAAAGTGCGCAGACCCAAGACTGTATCGCCCATTGACCAATCAGAGAGACAGATTTTCTCCCGTGTCATCACTAAATATAATGGTGTATCTTTCTGATATCCACATTCATGACTGAGCACAGAATGCATCCCTACGGGGTCTACAAATACCAGTGTAGAGCGTGATGTCAGATATTTCATATCAGAATGAGTGCTTCATCCAATATCAGGTGTGACAGCTGTGAGCAGCCATCCACATCCCCTAACCAGCCCTTAGTCTACTCAGCTGCTTCTCTCAGTCTGTTCTTTCTGTACATCTCCATCAGTTTTAATGTTATTTAGCTGTGAGCAGCCATCCACATCCCCTAACCAGCCCTTAGTCTACTCAGCTGCTTCTCTCAGTCTGTTCTTTCTGCACATCTCCATCAGTTTTAATGTTAATTAGCCGTGAGCAGCCATCCACATCCCCTAACCAGCCCTTAGTCTACTCAGCTGCTTCTCTCAGTCTGTTCTTTCTGCACATCTCCATCAGTTTTAATGTTAATTAGCCGTGAGCAGCCATCCACATCCCCTAACCAGCCCTTAGTCTACTCAGCTGCTTCTCTCAGTCTGTTCTTTCTGCACATCTCCATCAGTTTTAATGTTAATTAGCCGTGATGACACACTGCGGTGTACAGACAGCGTTTTCTGTTGTTACATGTGTTTTATTATTGGAGCGGCTCGCAGCAGGAGGGAGGTGGACACGTACCTTTTACTGTATCCCGTAGGAACAAGCCAGTCGGACTCGGCAGAATGCCATAGAGGAAAAACAGTGACGGCCATGACCTTTACATCACTGAAAACCATACGTTTCTAACCAGCGGAGCTACCGTCTCCCCTTTCTACCGCCAATTTTTAATGTTATTTAGCGCAGCATTTTATATAATTTTATAAACCCAGTTTTAATGTTAATTAGCTGCAGCCATCCACATCCCCTAACCAGCCCTTAGTCTACTCAGCTGCTTTAAACATCTCCACTTTTTAATGTTATTTAGCGGGTCGCACCCCTAACCAGCCCTTTTGGTTCGATTGCAAACAACCTTGTTTAGTCATGTTACCTGGCTAGCTAGCTAACAACATGGTACCAATTGGCTATGCACACATTTGGATGGCACAGGAAAAGCTGAAAAGGGATATATAGCCAACTCAAGGAGATGCTTCAAAGGTAGGATGCATATATATGCCGTGTCAATGTAATTATAAGCTACATTTAACAAATATTTTTCTGTTCCTTAAATTCTGTTTGGTGCTTAACTTTTGGGAGCATTGTGTGTGAGAGGGAATGAGAGAGTGGTGTGTGTGTGAGAGAGGAAGAGGATGTGTGAGTGAGTGAGTGAGTGAGTGAGTGAGTGAGTGAGTGAGTGAGTGAGTGAGTGAGGGAGGGAGGGAGGGAGGGAGGGAGGGAGGGAGGGAGTGTGTGGCTATGTGTGCGAGTTGTCTGAAGAGTATGCTAACGATGGTTTCATATAGGCCCAGTGTGTTTTCTCCTTACTGCCACAATGAAAATGCAGATCATTATGCGTTTATATTCCTCCTGCCCAATCACAGGTAGGCCTTTGGATGAAAGCATTTCATACAGTAAAATGCAGTAAAAAGTGTGAGGGGCAGCGGCAAACCCTGTGGTATCACGATACTACTCGCTTGGCCTGGTATCACATTGTTTGTCAAATGTTGGTATTGTCACCACCCGACTCTGAAAATAGACACATTTGTGTGTGTCCATGCAGGAAAATCGTGTCACCTTTTTGGGCCCTCACCAGTTTGCATCCCTGCAGTTGAGTTTCTCAGTAGGTAGTCAGCACACCTTGTTTTTGTTCCCTCCCATCACAGTGAGCAGTTGGGTAACTGGGTGCCTGTCATGCAAGCCCAGACTTGATACAGAACTCCTGATCACTGACATGTTTTCGTCCCTGGATCACAAGCCTGTGTTTAGGGGTTACAGGGAGACACTCGACGAGAACACAACAAGTAGGCTGTGACGGTGACATGAAACAGTAATTATTACTTATGTCTCTTGACTTAACAAAGTAGCTAGGCTCCCTATCTGTAAAAGCTTCATCATGTACTAGCACCTTACTTTACTCTATGAAATGTATTTCATATGTTAGCTATATACACTACTGTTTAAAGTTTGGGGTCACTTAGAAATGTCCTTGTTTTTGAAAGAAAAGCACATTTTTTGTCAATTAAAATAACATCAAATTGATCAGAAATACATTGTAAGACACTGTTATTGTTGTAAGTGACTATTGTAGCTGGAAACATCCGATTGTTTATGGAATATCTACATAGGCGTACAGAGGCCCGTTATCAGCAACCATCACACCTGTTTTCCAATGGCACGTTGTGTTAGCTAATCCAAGTTGATCATTTTTACACGGTAGTGCATATATAAGTGCTAATTAAGTCTTTAAAGGCTTAAGTGCACTTGTTGTTTTAATAAAAGTTGTTTTATTTTCACATATGCCGGCAGGGTTCCTGGTTGCACTGCATAGTATTTAGACGCATTTGCGAGTAAAATTGTTGCACTGTAGAGCCCTGACTGGATAGGTTCAGTGAAATGTGCTGTTTTACAGGGTCAGCCACAGTAGTAAGGCGCCACTGGAGAAAATGTGGGTTAATGCCTTGCTCAAGGGCACATCGGTTGATTTTTCACCTTGTCGTCTCGGGTAATCGAACCATTGACTTTCCATTACTGGCCCAACGCTCTAACCGCGAGGCTACATGCCGCCCAGGGAGTAGAGAGAACTCTGAGCTCCAGCTTGTCTTTCTATCTCCTCCTTTCCCCCCGCGAGGCAGCTCCCTCTCTGTGTCACTCTCCCCTCCCCTCCATCTGTCAATCCGAGGTAAACAAACAGAACCGGGGCACAGTGACCGACAGCTCTGCTAGACAGCCTTTCCTGCATACCTGTCTCTCTCTGATTCTTTCTTGCCCTCTTTGTTTTCTCATTGTTTTTTATTCTCTACTTTTCTCTCTTTCTCTCGCTCTTTCTCCCCGTATCTTTCCTTCTTCTTCCCCTTCTCCCTACCTTCCTTTTGCTTTCTCTCGATGTCTTTGGTGGTCCTACAGTATGTGGCTCTGTTGGTAAGAGTGTGGCACTAGTAATGCCAGGGTCCTGGGGCCACATATTCCTATCTAAAAACGGCTGCTAAATGGCTGAAATATATGATCTCCCTCCTGTCTCCCAGGTATATCCCTCCTGATAAGCGGGAGGAGAATGACCAGTCCACCCATAAGTGGATGGTGTACGTCAGAGGCTCCAGAAGAGAGCCCAGCATCAACCACTTTGTCAAGAAAGTCTGGTTCTTCTTGCACCCCAGCTACAAGCCCAATGACCTGGTGGAAGTCAGGTATGTTTGTGTGTGCGCACGTGTCTGTACTTTGGAGGTAGTGCTCGTCTTGTTATTGAATAGATCACTGGGGTGTTGTTTTTAAATGCAGGCCTCAGGCAACAGCAGACAGATTCAGACTCTCTGTGCAACATGTTTTGATCTGATGAGCTACGACAGGGATGGGTGACTGATTGGGTGGGGGCAACAAAACATCTGAACTCATCATGAGGGGCAGCAGTGGCATGTGGGTCTGTGTACCCACATCCATACCACACATGCAGTCAGAGCTGGCCCCAAAGCAAAAAATGTTTTTGCTATGGGGGCCCCCCTCCACCTTGCGGGTAAAATATTTTAGCCCCCCCTTGTCAGCGGAGTGAGTTTATTTCCTGCAATTCTACACATTTTGCCATGGGGTGTAGAGAATATTTTGCAGTTTTAAAGCAAATATGCTGCAATTCTACACATTTTGCCATGGGGTGTAGAGAATATTTTGCCATTTTAAAACAAATATGCTGCAATTCTATACATTTCGCCATGGGGTGTAGAGAATATTTAGCAGTTTTAAAGCAAATTTGCTGCAATTTTACACATTTTCCCATGGTGCTGAGAGAAGATTTAGTAATTTTATAACACATTTCCTGCAATTCTACACATTGCCCTAATACAGTGGGCATAAAAGTATTTAGTCAGCCACCAATTGTGCAAGTTCTCCCACTTAAAAAGATGAGAGAGGCCTGTACTTTTCATTATAGGTACACTTCAACTATGACAGACAAAATGAGAAAAGAAATCCAGAAAATTACATTGTAGGATTTTTTATGAATTTAATTGCAAATTATGGGGGAAAATAAGTATTTGGTCACCTACAAACAAGCAAGATTTCTGGCTCTCACAGACCTGTAACTTCTTCATGAAGAGGCTCCTCTGTCCTCCACTCGTTACCTGTATTAATGGCACCTGTTTGAACTTGTTATCAGTATAAAAGACACCTGTCCACAACCTCAAACAGTCACACTCCAAACTCCACTATGGCCAAGACCAAATAGCTGTCAAAGGACACCAGAAACAAAATTGTAGACCTGCACCAGGCTGGGAAGACTGAATCTGCAATAGGTAAGCAGCTTGGTTTGAAGACATCAACTGTGGGAGCAATTATTAGGAAATGATAACAGCGGTCCAGGCTTTCCAGAAGAAACTCTGAGCTTTTTAAGTGAGAACTTTTCCACTTCCCCAATCTTTTTGTGCAAATGCTGGGAGTCAAAGATGTTCCCAACCATGTAGATTTCATCCAGAAGCTGATGGAGAACTTCAAGGCTCGCTTTGATGACATCACTGTTGGAAGAGAACTGCTGCTGCTCACCCAGATGCCCTTCTCGGTCACAAATGTGACAAAGTTGTCAGAAGAAGAAAAACCGGTCTTTCTGATGTGTAGATGTTGCGTCACTGCAAATGGAGTTGATTGAGCTGCAATAAAACGTGTCTTTGAAGGAGCAGGCTGGTTGTGACCCTGTCACTTTCTGGGAAAAGATGGTGCCTGCAGCTGATGTCCCTGTTCTCAAGAAACTGGCACTATACATCCTGACCATGTTTGGCACCACATACAACTGTGAATCAGCCTTCTCCACAATTAACTTTATTAAAAACAAATATCGCACCGGACTCACCAATGAACACCTGCACTATTTGTGCCATAATTCAAAGCATTGGCAGGAGACAGAAAGTGTCATTTCTCTCATTAATGTAGGGCAAGGCCCAGAGTGATTTATACATGAATATTGCATGGCCCACAGTGATGTTCTGTGCATTCAGATTATTATTTTTGTTAAACTCTCAAATTGGTCTTATGTAGCAAATTTGAAAGTGTTTTTTTACATTGGATAAAAGTAGAGACTCAGAGCTACAAAATGGTATATCATACACTACAGTTGAGGAACAATGGTTAAGTAATTTTGCTTTGAAAGTTGATCAACTTGTTAACTCACTTTTGTGGAAATGGCCTTAGATTGTTTTGGTACACCTACTGGAGAGCCCTTCTTTGTCTACACCCATTCAACATCGTTCACACCCTCTTAAGCTTTAGCCCCACCCATCTCTTTAAGGGCTGATCTGAATGTACTAACAGCAAACAAGCTAACTTACTAGCTATTATCGGATTGTCTAATTGAGAGAGAACAGCTCACTGAACATTATTCGCCCTAGCAGAGGTGGTTATGCTGTTATGTTATCCAGAGTGTTGGTGACTGCAACTGTGCTGTCAGATTGTCCATCATAAATTCAGAGCAGTTTCGCGTTCAGAGCGCACACCGGATGCTCTGGCCAATGTGTAGGGTTGATCTGAATGTTCAGAGCGCACACCGGATGCTCTGGCCAATGTGTAGGGTTGATCTGAATGTTCAGAGCGCACACCGGATGCTCTGGCCAATGTGTAGGGTTGATCTGAATGTTCAGAGTGCACACCGGATGCTCTGGCCAATGTGTAGGGTTGATCTGAATGTTCAGAGCGCACACCGGATGCTCTGGCCAATGTGTAGGGTTGATCTGAATGTTCAGAGTGCACACCGGATGCTCTGGCCAATGTGTAGGGTTGATCTGAATGTTCTGACCTTACAACGGCAGTAAAGCACCCAAGCTAACTGGTTAACATTTGCCAACGTTCACTGTAGCTAGTTAGACTATCTGAACCGTATACATCATTCATGGTTGGATGCCATGGTTGTCCGTTTAAAGATGTAACCCAGGGACTGGTGTTTTCTCCATCTCCAGAAAGTGGAGAGCAACACTTGTGAAGTTTTAACCCGATACATTAAAAAACAATAGCCACGTTAGACAGGATTACCTAGACATACTGACCAGCTCAAATAGACAGAAGCGTGTTATATTGCAGACCATTATCTCAGCCAATCATGGCTAGCGGGAAGGTTGTTGACTTCATCTTTGGCTAAACTAGGCTCATAATTTAACCATTTTATTCGTATTTACAGATGGCATTTTATATAACAACGTGTTTGCTATGTTGTAGATGACTGTTTGTTACTACGCTGTACGACAGTGCTGATAAAAGACATCCGGACCATTGCCACCTAGGAAGTGTTTGTCTCTGGACCTTCTCAAATAGTACTTATAGCAGGCCTAGCCAACATATAAAGGCCTATTCGCTAACCAGAAAATAAAGTTGGCGGATAATCATATTTTTGGGGTCGAGGTCTGGTTGTCCTTTCGGGTTCAGCTTTTTGGACCCAAGAAGAACCGAGTGTATACCTTGATAAAGGTGTCAGCAAGCTTCAGCTCGGCGAACCGAACGTGTGCTCGCATACTCGCCTAAAAAACTTTAGCTTGAAAACTGAAAAGACCACTAGTGCTGTTTGTCCATTTTGAGACGCCGTAGCCAAATAGTCCTCTAAATAGTCCGAATGAATCTACGTTAACTCAAGAAATCTCCTTTTCATTTTGACGTTTTTGCAGAGGAGATCTTAGTCCCATGATTTTACATCTAAATAAGATATTTGGTGCAGTATTTCTCAATGAAAAAATGTCAATGAAAACGACTCGTCTCTCATTTAATGACAACAAAGACTTCACTGAATAATTCCTACTGTTGACCAATCACCAGCTTCCGACTTTGGCTTGCCTCAAGACATTTATTTGTGCCCGAACAGTCGAAAAACCCCTTGGCGAAGTCCAAAACAAACAAAAACACAACAAACTGTCTTCATCATACTGTATATGCACAAACTCTTCTGGACTGTTCTGCTGGGAATGTCTTAATTAACACTCCCAATCGTAGTAATCAAACGGAAATGCCTTGGAGTAATAGTGCCCCATGTGACATGAGACAATGCAGTCACACCTTTCAGCAAGCCCACAGGTGTTAGGTCAAATTGCCCCTAGACACTGCTCTAAGACCAGCTTGCCCTTTGGGATTTGTGGTGGGAAAGCTGATCCTAGACCTTTGCCTAAGGGCAACTTCTGCACATAGCCCCCTGACACATCTGAAACATATACTTTAGTTCCTATGATTTGTGTGAGCAGTATGAGTCAGAAGTGGAGTTAACAGTACACATGAGTTATGACTAACCGTGCTGACACACCCTTTACCCACAGACAGTGTAATCACTCTGAAAACTCATATCTAATACCTCAGAATACTTCAGGCCCCGGATTGCTTCGAGCCCTGACACGGCATGCAGGTTGATCCTGCTTTACATCCCCATTCTGAATCAGTGTATCAGTCAGTGTTTCAAAAAAAATCCTCAGCCCTCTGGCTGTTTTTAGCTGACAAGACACAGTCTGTAACCCCGATAGATGCATCCCGACTGACTGACTGAGCAGAGGATTCAAACTTACTGAAACCCCACAGAGCTGTAGCTCAAGCTCTTTGCTGATTCTAACACATCCAAGGTCTCCAAGTGTGGGAAATAAAACACAAGCGGACACACTGTCAGCTCAGGCTCTGGGCCACAAGGATGAGAACCGCAGGCTTCAAAGAGAGAGGAGATGAGAGAGAAAGCCTCCCGCTCATTGAATTTGGGGTAGAATGTCTACAAAGAACAATGAGTCAAGAGTATAGGGGGTGATGGGATACCTTCTCTGTCTGGCTGTATTTAATACTTAAAGGGGTAGTTATGATGTTGTTTTCATGGATGATGTTTATTCTCAACCATGGTGTCTGTGTGTCTGTGTGTCATAAAGTATTCAAAATGTGTTTGTCTCTGATCCAAGTGTGTGTGTTTTCATGACTAAATGTGTCTGTTGTTAGTGAGCCTCCGTTCCACCTGACACGTCGAGGCTGGGGGGAGTTCCCTGTCCGCATCCAGATCCACTTCAAAGACCCCCGCAACAAACGCATAGACATCATACACCACCTTAAGGTCCGATTGTAGATTCATTACAGCTTTATTTGCACTGTAAACGCATGTTTCGTTCACAGAGGAGCACTTCTGTCTCTCTGCGTCTTCCACACTCTGTCTTTCTGTCTCTCTGCGTCTTCCACTCTCTGTCTTTCTGTCTCTCTGCGTCTTCCACACTCTGTCTTTCTGTCTCTCTGCGTCTTCCACTCTCTGTCTTTCTGTCTCACTGCGTCTTCCACTCTCTGTCTTTCTGTCTCTCTGCGTCTTCCACACTCTGTCTTTCTGTCTCACTGCGTCTTCCACTCTCTGTCTTTCTGTCTCTCTGCGTCTTCCACTCTCTGTCTTTCTGTCTCTCTGCGTCTTCCACACTCTGTCTTTCTGTCTCTCTGCGTCTTCCACTCTCTGTCTTTCTGTCTCTCTGCGTCTTCCACACTCTGTCTCTCTGCGTCTTCCACTCTCTGTCTTTCTGTCTCTCTGCGTCTTCCACTCTCTGTCTTTCTGTCTCTCTGCGTCTTCCACTCTCTGTCTTTCTGTCTCTCTGCGTCTTCCACTCTCTGTCTTTCTGTCTCTCTGCGTCTTCCACTCTCTGTCTTTCTGTCTCAATGCGTCTTCCACTCTCTGTCTCACTGCGTCTTCCACTCTCTGTCTTTCTGTCTCACTGCGTCTTCCACTCTCTGTCTTTCTGTCTCACTGCGTCTTCCACTCTCTGTCTCACTGCGTCTTCCACTCTCTGTCTCACTGCGTCTTCCACTCTCTGTCTTTCTGCGTCTTCCACTCTCTGTCTCTCTGCGTCTTCCACTCTCTGTCTCACTGCGTCTTCCACTCTCTGTCTCACTGCGTCTTCCACTCTCTGTCTCTCTGCGTCTTCCACTCTCTGTCTCTCTGCGTCTTCCACTCTCTGTCTCACTGCGTCTTCCACTCTCTGTCTCACTGCGTCTTCCACTCTCTGTCTCTCTGCGTCTTCCACTCTCTGTCTCACTGTCTCACTGCGTCTTTCACACTCTGTCTTTCTGCGTCTTCCACTCTCTGTCTCACTGCGTCTTCCACTCTCTGTCTCACTGCGTCTTCCACTCTCTGTCTCTCTGCGTCTTCCACTCTCTGTCTCTCTGCGTCACTCTGTCTTCCACTCTCTGTCTCTCTGCGTCACTCTGTCTTCCTCTCTCTGCGTCACTCTGTCTTCCTCTCTCTGCGTCACTCTGTCTTCCACTCTCTGTCTCTCTGCGTCACTCTGTCTTCCACTCTCTGTCTCTCTGCGTCACTCTGTCTTCCACTCTCTGTCTCTCTGTCTTCCACTCTCTGTCTCACTGCGTCACTCTGTCTTTCACTCTCTGTCTCTCTGCGTCACTCTGTCTTCCACTCTCTGTCTCTCTGCGTCACTCTGTCTTCCACTCTCTGTCTCTCTGCGTCACTCTGTCTTCCACTCTCTGTCTCTCTGCGTCACTCTGTCTTCCACTCTCTGTCTCTCTGCGTCACTCTGTCTTCCACTCTCTGTCTCTCTGCGTCACTCTGTCTTCCACTCTCTGTCTCTCTGCGTCACTCTGTCTTCCACTCTCTGTCTCTCTGCGTCACTCTGTCTTCCACTCTCTGTCTCTCTGCGTCACTCTGTCTTCCACTCTCTGTCTCTCTGCGTCACTCTGTCTTCCACTCTCTGTCTCTCTGCGTCACTCTGTCTTCCACTCTCTGTCTCTCTGCGTCACTCTGTCTTCCACTCTCTGTCTCTCTGCGTCACTCTGTCTTCCACTCTCTGTCTCTCTGCGTCACTCTGTCTTCCTCTCTCTGCGTCACTCTGTCTTCCTCTCTCTGTCTCTCTGCGTCACTCTGTCTTCCACTCTCTGTCTCTCTGCGTCACTCTGTCTTCCACTCTCTGTCTCACTGCGTCACTCTGTCTTTCACTCTCTGTCTCTCTGCGTCACTCTGTCTTCCACTCTCTGTCTCTCTCTGTCTTCCTCAAAAGAGGACTCTTGGATGCCAGTTAAGTGTAGTGGTTCTTTAAAGTTGTATTAGTCTAGCTACTGTCTAGCTACTGTCTAGCTACTGTCTAGCTACTTGAGAATGTTCTAAAGGTTCCTCACAGGCTTTTGATTTCTTAAGTGAGATTCACTGATATGGTTTCTTCTTTTTTTACACAGTTTTGAATGTTTTCTTTTACTGTTAATTTGTTACTCAGTCATTCTCTTTCTCTATATAAAAGTGCATAATAAATCCTACTGTCTCTCCCTATAGCTCGACAGAACTTACACAGGCCTGCAGACACTGGGGGCAGAAACAGTAAGTCTGTTATTCATTTACTGTGTTCAAACTTCTCTATCAAGTCTACTAGCAAGACACCTGTCTTACATTTCATGGGACCATAGCCCCAGCTTTGATCTCAAACTTGACTCGTTGTGTTGAATACACCGTTTTTTGTTTGTTTTTTTACCACTGTGAACGTTGACCCTTGAACTTACTTTCCTCTCAGGTGGTGGATGTCGAGCTCCACAGGAACTCCCTGGGGGACGACTATGTGCTCTCTTCCTCCTCCCACGGCCACCACCACCAGCGTGAAGCCAGTCCCTCGTCCCCATCCTTCCTGCCCCAAACCCCAGGTCCTCTCTCTGGCCGCTGCAGCTCTCCACTCCCCCTCTCACAGGACAACCACTCCACCACCGCAGAGAAAGGTGAGATACATGGGAGGTTATATACATTCAAGTCCCCTTTTTACTCAAACTGGGTCCATGAGGATGAGTTGGTTATTTGAATCAGCTGTGTAGTGCTAGGGCGAAACCCAAACCGTGCACCCAGGGGGGACCCTAGGACTGTGTTTAGGAGACCCTGGTCTATATCATAGAAGATTCAAAGAAGATCCGAACACACTGCAGAACATGGAGCTGTTTCCTTTGGAATTATGTCAGTTTCTCCTTTTCAGTGAATCACCACCTGTCCAAGTGTGCCATGATTTTCTACAATTTCTCTTTTTTGTTTCTTTAAATCCTTTCCCTCGCAGGCCTATAGTGAATTATTAATGACTGGACTGAGAAATAATCTCTCTCTGCCTATCTCTCTGTGCCAGGATGAGGATAATTATAATGAAGATTATGCCTAGAGTGGATTTTAATGGTTATCATCGTCCTCACTCCTCTCTCTCTCTCTCTCTCCATTTCTTTCTCTTTATTATATTCCCCTCCGTCTAGGTCTGCCTGTCAAAACCGAGACTGGGAGGTCTGGGGTGTACAGCGCGCCCCCCTCGGCTTCGGAACGCACCCCATCCCGTCCTAAAGTCACAGAGAAGATCACACTGGGTTCCCATGGCAACTCGGCCTTCCAGCCAATCACGGCCAGCTGTAAGATCGTCCCCCAGGGACAGTTGCCCAGCCCCTCCGAGTCCCCCGGGAAATCCTTTCAGCCAATCACCATGAGCTGTAAGATTGTGTCAGGTAACTACCTCCCAATGGGATCTGGCTGTACTGGAGTGGGGGGAGGGAAGGGCTTGTGAGTTGATTAATAATTCAATGGTGTTATTTAGATGTTTGTTTTCATAGTCAGTCAGACCCACTCTTAGTGTCAGTGGAGACTTTTGTTTGTTTTGTTATTCCCCACCACCATTAAGAAACTATAGGGCCAAACTCAGTTTTTAAACACCGTCTCTTTTAAGATTGAAAAGGTTTTTGTATTTCAAAAGTGAGGCACAAGCGCATTAAGGAAATCTTTAAATCGATTTTTGTTCATGGGCTTTTTTTTTAAGATACAGAGCTTTAGAAAAATAGCATGTTTTAAAATGAATATCTTTATAATGAGCATGTTGTTTGTGATTTTGTTTTGATCCCAAAGGTTCACCCATCTCCACACCCAGCCACTCGCCCCTCCCCCGTATCCACACCTCCACCCCGGTTCACACCAAACAGGGCTCCTCCGTACTCAACAACCCTTACATCATTGTCGACAAGCCCGGCCAGGTCATCGGCATGGCAGCGAACTCCGGCGCCTCCACAGGTACGCTACTGCTCCGCTCGACAGCTCCACTCTTTCCCCTAGATTCTAGACACTGATCTAAGAACAGTTTTGCTGGTTTTCCCTAATGGTTAAAGTTATGATTTGGGTTAGGTTTTTGGGTTAGCTCCTGCAGCATAATGTGAGGATGTACTGTAGACTGTGCCTCCCACACAGCAGATGATAATGGTGTTGTAGGCTCTCCTCGGCCACTGTAGGGCCAACGTTCCCCTCCCACACACCACCGTTACAAACATCCCAAGGCTGAATCTAGTGCACTCTTACTTCTCTCCTCTGATAAACCTCCACAGTTGACTATATTCTCTAAGCCTGAACTCTTTCAGTTGTCTCCTCTCTCTCTCCCTCCTTCTGTCTCTCTCTCCATAAACCATGACTTGATGCTGCAGCTTTTTGATGGTATGAGAGGGGCTTCCATTGTGACAGGAACTACTGCTGTACTGCTGTGTTCAGCTTTTTGATGGTATGAGAGGGGCTTCCATTGTGACAGGAACTACTGCTGTACTGCTGTGTTCAGCTTTTTGATGGTATGAGAGGGGCTTCCATTGTGACAGGAACTACTGCTGTACTGCTGTGTTCAGCTTTTTGATGGTATGAGAGGGGCTTCCATTGTGACAGGAACTACTGCTGTACTGCTGTGTTCAGCTTTTTGATGGTATGAGAGGGGCTTCCATTGTGACAGGAACTACTGCTGTGTTCCGTGGCTCAGTGTCCAGGACAGATTACTGGACAGTGCAGGGGGAGGGGGTTCGACATTCAGAGGTGTGTGTGCTGGTGTGTCAGATTGCTATTTATAGCCCTCGCAGGTATACAGCGTGGGAGGCTGTGTGTGAGATTGAGAAATTCTTTTGGTTTTGTGTATGCCAGTAACTTTGATGGGGGTGGTGGCCACAAAAAAATCTGAACTCATCATGAGGGGCTGCAGTGCCACATGCAGACCCACACATGCAGTCAGAGCCTATCGCTAGCCTTTTGGGGGCCCTAAGTGAAATTAGTATGGGGCAGAGAGAAAAATGTGCAGTTTTACAGCAAATGTTCTGCAATTCTACACATTTTTCCATAGGCGGAGAGAAATGTTTGCAGTTTTTAATATGGTGTCTGAGTGAGAGTGACTAACAAAATCAATGGGCGACCCTCGGTCGGGAATTCGACCATGATTACTACGAGTTGAAATCGCTGTTTAGACGAACTTACCAATCTAAAAATTGGTAAATGACTGACATAACAAGAGCAAAACTGCTGATGCACAACCTAAGTTGGAAATAGCACCTTGTGTATTCTACAGTCAATTGAGACCCTGACTGAGTTCCAAAAAATATATATACAGTACCAGTCAAAAGTTTGAACACACTTACTCATTCAAGGGTTTTTCTTTATTTTTACTATTTTCTACATTGTAAAATAATAGTGAAGACATAAACTATGAAATAACACATATGGAATTATGTAGTAACCAAAAAGTGTTAAACAAATCAAAACATATTTTATAAACTCAGCAAAAAAGAAACGTCCCTTTTTCAGGACCCTGTCTTTCAAGATCATTTGTAAAAATCCAAATAACTTCACAGATCTTCATTGTAAAGGGTTTAAACACTTTCCAGTGCTTGTTCAATGAACCATAAACTATTAATAAACATGCACCTGTGGAACGGTCGTTAAGACACTAACAGCTTACAGACGGTAGGCAATGAAGGTCACAGTTATGAAAACTTAGGACACTAAAGAGGCCTTTTTACTGACTCTGAAAAACACCAAAAGAAAGATGCCCAGGGTCCCTGCTCATCTGCGTGAACGTGCCTTAGGCATGATGCAAGGAGGCATGAGGACTGCAGATGTGGCCAGGGCAATAAATTCCAATGTCCGTACTGTGAGACGCCCAAGACAGAGCTACAGGGAGACAGGACGGACAGCTGATCGTGCTCGCAGTGGCAGACCACGTGTAACAGGATCGGTACATCCAAACATCCCACCTGGAGGACAGGTACAGGATGGCAACAACAACTGCCTGAGTTACAGCAGGAACGCACAATTCCTCCATCAGTGCTCAGACTGTCCGCAATCTGCTGAGAGAGGCTGGACTGAGGGCTTGTAGGCCTGTTGTAAGGCAGGTCCTCACCAGACATCACCGGCAACAACGTCGTCTTTGGACACAAACAGGACTGGCAAAAAGTGCTCTTCACTGACGAGTCGCAGTTTTGTCTCACCAGGGATGATGGTCGGATTCGCAATTATCATCCAACGAATGAGTGTTTCACCTAGGCCTGTACTCTGGAGCGGGAGCGTTTTGGAGGTGGAGGGTCCGTCATTGTCTGGTGCGGTGTGTCACAGCATCATCGGACTGAGCTTGTTGTCATTGCAGGCAATCTCAACACTGTGTGTTACAGGGAAGACCTCCTCCTCCCTCATGTGGTACCCTTCCTACAGTCTCATCTACAATCTCATCCTGACATGACCCTCCAGCATGACAATGCCACCAGCCATATTGCTCGTTCTGTGCGTGATTTCCTGCAAGACAGGAATGTCAGTGTTCTGCCATGGCGAAGAGCCCGGATCTCAATCCCATTAAGCACGTCTGGAACCTGTTGGATTGGAGGTTGCCTTGGTGGAAGAGCGGGGTAACATCTCACAGCAAGAACTGGCAAATACTGACTGTCAGATACTGACTGTTACTTTTGATTTTGACCCCCCCCCCCCTTTGTTCAGGGACACATTATTCCATTTATGTTAGTCACATGTCTGTGGAACTTGTTCAGTTTATGTCTCAGTTGTTGAATCTTGTTATGTTAATACAAATATTTATACATGTTAAGTTTGCTGAAAATAAACGCAGTTGACAGTGAGAGGACGTTTCTTCTTTTGCTGGGTTTATTTAAGATTCTTCAAAGTAGCCACCCTTTGCCTTGATGACAGCTTTGCACACCCTTGGGATTTTCTCAACCAGCTTTATGAGGAATGCTTTTCCAAGTGTCTAGAAGGAGTTCTTACTTATGCTGAGCAATTGTTGACTGCTTGTCCTTCACTCTGCGGTCCATCTCATCCCAAACCATCTCAATTGAGTTGAGGTCGGGAGATTGTGGGGCCCTGCAGAATGCTGTGGTAGCCATGCTGGTTAAATAAATCACAGACAGTATCACCAGCAAAGAACCCCTACACCATAACACCTCCTCCTCCATGCTTTACGTTGGGAAATACACATGCGGAGATCATCTGTTTACCCACACCGTGTCTCAGCGGTTGGAACCAAAAATCTTCATCAGACTCATCAGACCGAAGAACAGATTTCCACCTGTCTAATGTCCATTGCTCGAGTTTCTTGGCCCAAGCAAGTCTCTTCTTCTTATTGGTGTCCTTTAGTTGTTGTTTTTTTGCAGCCATTCAACTATGAAGGCCTGATTCACGCAGTCTTCTCAGAACAGTTGATGTTGATATTTTTCTGTTACTTAAACACTAGCATTTATTTGGGGTGCAATTTCTGAGGCTGGTAACTCTAATGAACTTATCCTCTGCAGCAGAGGTGACTCTGGGTCTTCCTTTCCTGTGGCGGTCCTCATTAGAGCCAGTTTCATCATAGCGGTTTTTGCGACTGCACTTGAAGAAACTTTCAAAGTTCTTGTAATTTTCCAGATTGACGGACCTTCATGTTTTAAAGTAATGATGACTGTCGTTTCTCTTTGCTTATTTGAGCTGTTCTTTCCATAATATGGACTTAGTCTTTTACCAAATAAGGCTGTCTTCTGTACACCACCCCTATCTTGTCACAACACAACTGATTGGCTCAAACGCATTAAGAAGGAAAGAAATTCCACAAATTTACTTAAGGCACACCTGTTTACTGAAATGCATTCCAGGTAACTATCTCATGAAACTGGTTGAGAGAATGCCAAGAGTGTGCTACGCTGTCATCAAGGCAAAGGGTGGCTCACCTTGGTTTCACCAGACCAGAGAATCTTCTTTCTTGGTCAGAGTCCTTTAGACCTCTTGGCAAACTCCAAGTAGGATGTTGTGCCTTTTACTGAGGAGTTGCTTCCCTCTGGCCACTCTACCATAAAGGCCTGATTGGTGGAGAGGTGCAGAGATGTTTGTCCTTCTGGAAGGTTCTCCACAGAGGAACTCTGGAGCTCTGTCAGAGTGACCATTGGGTTCTTGGTCTCCTCCCTGACCAAGGCCCTTCTCCCCCGATTGTTCAGTTTGGCTGGGCGGCGAGCTCTAGGAAGATTGAGGCCACTGTGTTCTTGGGGACCTTCAATTCTGCAGAATTTTTTAGGTACCCTTCCTCAGATCTGTGCCTCAACACAATCCTGTCTCGGAGCTCTACGGACAATTCCCTCAACCTCATGGCTTGTTTTTTTCTCTGACTCTGTGGGACCTTATATAGACAGGTGTGTGCCTTTCCAAATCATGTCCAATCAATTGAATTTACCACAGGTGGACTCCAATCAACTTGTAGAACCATCTCATGGATGATCAGTGGAAACAGGATGCACCTGAGCTCAATTTCGAGTCTCAAAATGGTCTGAATACTTATGTAAATATGTTTTTCCTTTTGTTTTTTTTATCTAAGAAATCTAAAAACCATTATGGGGTATTGTGTGTAGGTTGATGAGGGAAAACAAATATTTAATCCATTTTAGAATGAGGTTGTAACGTAACAAAATGTGTAAAAAGTAATCGGGTCTGAATTCTTTCCGAATGCATTGTATATATTTTTTGCTTTTGTAATTTGATCCGGGGCTTACATTATTTTGTGCACAGGGCTGCCAGTTGCCCATCCCTGGTGTATACTGACTAGGCTACGCTTCATTGTAAATTCAATTACAGAATGTGTGTGTTGGCATTTGGCCGTTCAATGTATCAGTGTCAGTCTCAAGTGGAGCACAGTGAAATCACATTCTCCCACTGCTGTACTTCAGCGCTTTGTAGCTACCATTCACATTCCAGTCATGTGCTCTGCTCTCCCACACAGCCTCTCCCATATCCCATACATCCACCAACGCTTAGTTTCAACTGATCCAGGGCGGGCGGAGAGGTTTAAAGTGTTCCAGGTTATTTCAAGCTGATGTTGGAGTTTGAGCTGATTCACTTAGTTTTCCTTAGTTTCTCTTTTTCTCTCAATAGCTTAGTTTTAGTGCTGTAACCCACCTTAAGCTTTTGAATTCAATATCACTGTGAACCTGACAGATGTCATTACCAGGACCCAGTCTCAGGGCAGTGACCAAAATACATTTAGATAATTGATTGATGGTTTCTGTCTTACAGGAAGTCCCACAGCCAAGCAGTCGGTTGCGGCCCAGGTGACTCGCTCTCCGGCCCCCAAGGTTCACACAGGCAGCTTCCTGTCCTCAGGGGTCAAGGTGAGTTACACAGAGCTGACATAGACAATGGCTGGGTCACCACGGTAAAATATTCAGGAAAACCGTTTCATATCCAGGGCCCGATTTCCCA